>NC_088235.1:63567376-63747376 GCF_036934945.1 Oncorhynchus masou masou
CATGGACACAATGTTGATTCAGCCAGCCTGTGCCCAGTGCGAGAAGCCTACAAAGCATCAGGATAATCATAATTGCAAAACAATCTACAGTACTACCTCTTGACAATTGTTTGCTTAGAAGTTTAATGTGTTGCAATGTTCACACATGCTTTTGCTGTACTTGTAGTAACACATGTTGAGGAGGAATTGATCAAGGGGAAAACCTTGTGGCACTTGACAGAATCTAGCATTCACAAAGAAAGTGAAAAATACACGGAGGAGGAGAAGCGGCTAAGATGAAGGGGGTAGGGAGAAGAAGGAGCAATACAGAGTAGAGAGTAGATAGAGTGAGAGAGTGCTTGCCCATTTATAGACATATTTACTTGTGAGAGGTCTGTCGGCAGTGACCCTCACTGACAGAGTGCACCGCTGCACACAAGTGCCTGGGCGGCCAAGTCCACCCAAGAAATGTTTGACTGAGAAAGCATCCACATTCCCTCTGTGTGCAGCAGACCCCAATGGGACACACTGCATCCAACAGAAAGACACAATCCTTATCAGAGGCTCACCAAGTAAGCTAGCTACATTTATCCATTGTACATGTTTAGTGGGGACAGCCATGGACACCTGGCATGGTGTTTGAGTCTGGATTGTAGACCAGATGCCAGTATAACATTGACGACAACAGATACAACAGTCTCTTTCAACAGCAGCCACTTGGTGCATGAGACTAAATAAACGAGGATCCCACCATTGCTCATCTAAGTGAAAACATCAATGTTTTTTGTACTAATTGTAGTTTTACTTCCAGTTAATACAACAATGGCCATGCATTACTTACTCAAACAACACAAAAGGGCCCAAAAACTGAACATACAGTATGGTAGGCTATGTGAAGTGGTTCAGAGAATGTGTGTGTGTGTGTGTGTGGGGGGGGGGGGGTGGGCATTGCAACACAAATAAACTTGCCACTGTGGCTCTATATTTAGACATGACAAGCAGGGTGGAAGGATGCAGAATATCTGTGAGTGGGTCTGTACGGCAGCACTGCTCTCTTAAGAGCCGTGTGCAAGTGAGTGTTTGGAGCGAGTGCCAGTGTTTGCTTGACTAGGCTCAGGAGAGATAGCGAGGAGATTTGAAAAAGCTCCATGCGCAAGAAGGAGAGTGTGTTTGTTTACTGTGCGTCTGACTGGGAGCGAGTGAGAAAGAAAGACGGAGAAAGATGAATAGCAGACTGTCAGAAAAACACTCCTGCAGTGTTTCTTTGAAGGAACAGAAAAGAAAAAACAAAGATCCCCTGCCTCGCATAGCATCTGACTACCTTTCCCTCCCTCATTTTCTCTCCATCTCTCCATACTGCTCTTTTCCCATTGGACCTTGAAAGCTCACTGCAGCTGGGAATTTGGTTCCAATAGGAAGTCAGAGAAAAGCACAGGCAAACCTCCAAATCCTAAACCCTTCCTCTCATGGGTTCGGTCCAATGTCTGTGCTCTGCGCTGTGATTGCAGCTACCAGACACGCTATCTGCCTTAAATTAGAGTCCCACACTGCAGAAGAAGGTCACTGGCTGAGGCAACTACAGTCTGCCTATACTTATTGATCATTGGACTGCCCAAAGCCAGACCACCTGCTGGGTCTGTGCAGATGGAATACATATATGCTTTTCTCAAGTGTCATGGGAAATGCATTGCTGATGTTTTATGATGGATGATCAAGTTGTTTTGGAATCAGTAGTATACCTCTGTAGAAATCCTCCGCAAAGGCACATTTCACATTGCTGGCCAAGGGGGAATATGTCTTGGCAGTATATTTCTACAGTTAGACTATTGACAGTATAGCATAGAGAGACATCCGATATGCATCTAAATCAAGGTTGCCAGCCGTGGCCCATGAGGTGTCAGCTGGTATAGGGAAAGCGGAGGACCTTCAAACTGATCATCCTCGGGGTGGTGTGGAGTTTGGCTGCATTTGGCAGTCATTATTGGAATGCCAGAGGTCACTAGTAAATTAAAAAGGAAGTGGTATTCAGCTCAGTCAGTTAACTCTGTTTTTCCAGAGAGGATAACCAATCGAGGACTCAAGCTGTATAAAAGCAAAAATATCTGCTATAAATATTTAAACTAAATTTTCACTGGTTGTGAAATTGTCCTAATTTACAACAGGGCTGGTATAAACAAACTGAAGGAGATGACAACTCCACGGGTGGGAAATAAATTTGCAATCCTCTCCTGAATGTGTCAAATTTCTGCGATTCCATTTTGTCAATCAAGCTTTTCAATCAAGCAAGTGAGAACACATTCTCTTGCTTCACTCACAGTTTTCCCGTGATTAGCCACAGTAGGCTGAGGTCCAGCGGTAGGTAAAGAGGAAATCAGACAACAGGGCCAATGAGCAACCGCTTGGCCTGCTGACCCCAGGAATACATCTTTGTCTCTGGCGGGGTGTTAGAAGTTGAGCAGGTGCATACTGGTCTAACTCCTAACCCCCAAGAGCCAGATTCACACTCTACTTTTGGAACAGGGCCCAAAAGGGAGCAATGACTGCGGCACGTGCACGTTGCCAGCCTCGGGCCCCGCGATGGCACTGCAGAATGCGGTCGTGGGTTTTCATTTACAACTCTGGGGAAGGTAGGGGATCTGCTGGCGACTTCCTCACAAGTGGTCGATGAGCACCGGTCCAAATCATCGAGAGTGGCAAATAAATCTTTGGTGTCATTGGGTCAACTGTCTGTATCTGTGTAGGCAGGATGGGGAGCTGGAGCAGCTCCAGCCTATTATAACTGGTTTGGGTTCATTACAGACATGATGGGGAATGCAATGTAAGGCCCAGTTTAGCGGTGTTAGCTATTGTAAGCAGAGAAGGTTGCAGTAGACTAGGGGAGCGCAGAGGGTTCTGGGTAATGGGCAGATGATTTTGGGGGGGGGGGGTGAGGGCCGTGGGGTCCTGTCTCTCGTCTCCTCGCGACAGTCTGTTTCGGAGATGTAGACCGCCAATGAAGTCATGTGACTATCTGGGTCATCTTATTATTAGAGCTTGTGTAAACGTGCTGTAGTCTAGACCAGACCTGGGCAATTCCAATCTTCGTCGGCCTGATTGGTGTCACACTTTCCCCACCATCCCTAAGCAAACACACCTGATTTAAACAAATTGCATTTTTAACAGAAGATCATGATTAGTTGATTATTGTAGTCAGGTGTGTTAGCTGGGGCAAAAGTGTGACACCAATCAGACTGCTGAGGACTGGAGTTGCCCAGGCCTGGTCTAGACAAGTGTCTATCATGACACTGTGCAGTTTAGTCTCACTGTACACAGAAATGCATCACATGGGTGGCGGAGCTAGAGAGGCCTACGGTTAAGCATTGAGGCTGCTCACACTTCGGCTCACATTTGGACCTATTTACGCCACTGCCCTCCTTTAAAAAAATGAAACCATCACCTTCCATCCTTCAAGCAAATGTTTGTCTAATAATAGCATTACTGGGATTTCAGGGTTACATGGATGTTGCTTCTTCTTCTTCTACTTCACTGAACATGGAGTTTTGAAAAAATGAGTTGTACATTTTGATGTACATTATGTATGATGGACTGTTTATTAAATTCTATCCTTTAACCCCTTAAATTCTGACATGACCATAAATAGACCAACAACCATCTCTTTTGGGCCGTGATTACAAAAACAACCAGGGCAGATGAACCAACAGCAGATGGTAATGGTATCCCTTAGAAGACACTCAGAGGGAATTGGTTTGAACTGCATTGTTACATATAGAAACCTCAATTATAGGCAGTTGTTCCTCTTCGAGCCTGGTGTGGCTGTGGTGGGAGTGTAGTAGAATGCAGAATAGTGTTTGTTCTGTCTGATTCTCCCCTCCTCTGTGCCTCTCCACACCAGCCCTCAGCGATTACCCCATGCCACCCGCTAGCATGGGTTCTGCTCTCTGCTCAGTTGTACTTGGCAGGGCCTGGCAGGAAACCATATCAAAGCAAAAAAGACATGAAGGGAATGTCTACACAACCACTCACTGGCAATGCGATGAGTGCAGTCTTGTTTGGGCTAGATATTCTGAAATCCCTTTCAAAACCACAGCGGAAACCACTCCAAATCTGTTCACTCGTGAGATTAACGCAAAGCAAAGCTCTACATATCAGTAGAACATGTCAGAAATGTGTTGCCTGGCTTAAAAATGTCCCCTCCAGGAACAAAAGAGATGGTGTCAGGTTGCCCCTAACTGCTCACCCCTTGTTGTGTAGTGCAATAACATTTTGTGGACATAACTTACCCCTGCACTCTTCATATCCGTAACTGACCACCAATCACAGTTCAAACATTTAGTAGAACCTGACCACTAACCCATCAACTACAAACTCAATGGTACATTTTCATTTCCATTTGAGTCATTTAGCAGATGCTCTTATCCAGACAGACTTATAGAAGCAATTAGGGTTAAGTGCCTTGCTCAATGGCACATCGACAGATTTTTCGACCTAGTGGTCTCGGATTCAAACCAGCAATCTTTCAGTTACTGGCCCAACGCTCTTAACTGCTAAACTGAGGCAAGACGTCCAACAGTGAAGGTGAACCAAGTTAACAGCAACATTCTCCCTTTGAATACTTAGTCCCATTGAAGGTTTTACCAGAATGTACCAAATCACTGTACATGATACAATGCCAGAGATATCCGACACATTACAAACTAAAAAGTCTAAAACCAAATTTTCCCTCACCTTTTGTAATCGCTGTGATGAGCTCCTGGTTTGTGTCAAAAGGAGGTGTCCACTGTCCTCCTGAAGGTCTTCAGTCCTAGTGCTGACTGCTGAAGAGGTGTGTGTGTAGCGTGTGGTTCCCGGACTCACTGGTGCTGGCTGAAGCTCGAGCTAGCTATTCCTCTCTGGAACTGTAGTCTCCTCCTACCCTATGACTGCCGTCTGCAGCACCTGTGCCTGTCTGTCTATCTGTCTGTCTTGCTTTCCAAGCCACAGCTCGAGACGTTTTAAGTGCAGGCTGCAGTGGGATGGGACGAGTGGGATCCTCTCCTTCTGCTCCCTGGTGTGTCGAGCCCCCCTCCCCTCTCTTTCTCCTGTCGCTGGACAGCTGTTTGCTGGGGTGGCGAGAGGTCAGGCTGGGGGGCAGGCTGGACAGCTAGGTTACTGTGTGGAGGATCAGTATGCTGCCTCTGCTGCTGCTGGCTGCTGTGCTGGAAGTCTGTCCTTTTCTTTAAACTGTCTGCTCTCTGTCCCCCTCTCTTAAACTACAATATCTTGCTCTGTGTTCTCTCTCTCTCTTTCTCTCTTCTTTCTCCTCCTCTCCACTCTCTCTCTGCCTTGATCTGATAAAAGCTGCTCTGTAAATCTAGTGGGCATACAGCAGACACATGGCTTGCTGTATTCAGGGGGTTGGTCTCTCTCTCTCTTACACAAACTATCCCTGTCTATTTTATTAGCACACACATTAAGACACTCATTCTCCCACTATTTCTCTTAAGTATATTCATGCCGGTATATTCATTCACATTCTCGCTGCTTCATACTGCATCGTTTTTATTTAATTTTGTATCTTATCTGTAACTCTGCATTGTTGGAAATGGACCCACTCGTAAGTAAGCATTTCACTGTTAGTCCACACCTGTGTAACGGCTGTTGGAAGGGGAAGGTGAGGACCAAGGTGCAGCGTTGTACGTGTTCATCTTTTATTAGTTGAACTGAATAGCAAAACTACGACGAGAACAACCGAAACAGTTCTGTCTGGTGCAGACACAAAAACAGACAACAATTACCCACAAAACCCAGGTGGGAAAAGGCTGCCTAAGTATGGTTCTCAATCAGAGACAACGATAGACAGCTGCCTCTGATTGAGAACCACACCCAGCCAAACACACAGAAATAGAAAACATAGAACACAAAACATAGAATGCCCCCCCCAAACCAAAATAGAGACATAAAAAGGATCTCTAAGGTAAGGGCGTGACAACCTGTTGTTTACGAAGCATGTGACAAATAAAATTGGATTTGATTTTGTACAGTCATCTCTTTATGTTCCTCCACACATTTCTCTATTTCCTGTAGGGTTGAGCGTGCTGCTCCAGAGAGCTATTAATTGGCTAATAGTCAACACATGACATAATGCTATTACAGTTTTTTTCAATCGCTTTGGGACAATTTTCACAAGTATGTGGTACATTTTCATAACTCTATGCACAAAAATGTAAACAGATCATCAAAATGGCTCATGTTTCAAAACTCAAATGGCATTTCTATTGACTGAGTACAACAACCAAATTCACAAAGTCACGTGTCCACTGCACCAAATCACTCTTTCATTTTGGATACATATTCAATCAAAGTATCTGGTTTTCAAAATGCAACATTCACTTTACTTTTGATAGAATTGTTTTGTAATTTGTTATCAATACAATTAGCCATCACTTAATCAAACTGCTAAAAACTACTGAAACAAAATTATGTAGTGTCTAGTTAACTTATATAGTTTGATAAAGGGCTGAACACTGTACATGTTTGTATTTTTACCTCATAAAAGTATACATTTGATCAATTTATGTTGGAAGGTACAAACCAACTCATATATGAATGTGGCTGTAAATACTACATCATCAGCCAATAGGACAAAGTGGAAAGAGTCACTCTATGTTCTACCATTTTGAATTATAGTGTAGTGTACTATGCATGGCTGAAATACCTATTAGGAATCAAGGTAAAACACAGATACAGACACGTCGAATTGACAATGGTTTAATGTTCCAAAAGGGGCAGGCAATAGACGGGTCAAGGCAAGCAGTGGTCACTAAAACCAGAGGTGGGGCAATGGTACCGGACGGCAGGCAGGCTCAGGGTCAGGGTAGGCAGAGGTTAACAATCCAGAGGTGGAAACAGGAGACAAAGCGCGGTGAGACATAGGTTTGACTCTGGACACATGAAAGGCGGGATGTGCTGTATATAAAGGGTACAGGGCAACAGAAGACGGACAGCAGAGGGGCTAATAATCTTGGAGATGGGATATGGGCCGATAAACCGGGGGAAGAGTTTGCGGGATTCCACCCAGAGGAGCAGATCCCGGGTGGAAAGCCATATTTTCTGCCCGAGACGATACCGTGAAGCCGGGGTCCGATGGCGATCCGCTTGTCGTAGATACCTGGAGGTGGTCTTGAGGAGGACCGGCCGGGCTCTCCTTCAGGTACGACTACAGCCGCAAACAAACATCTGGGCAGAAGGTACGCCGACCTCTTCCTCCTGCTCAGGGAAGAGTGGGGACTGATACATCAGGGAACGCTCAAACGGAGGGAAGGGTGTTGCGGGCATACTCCACCCACACCAGCTGCTGGTTCCAGGAAGTGGGGTTGGAGGAGACCAGGCAGCACAGAGCAGTCTCAAGATCCTGGTTGGCTTGCCTCGACTGGCCATTGGACTGGGGGTGGAACCCAGAGGACAAGCTGGCCGACGACCCAATCAGGGAGCAGAACACCTTCCAGAACCGGAACGAGAACTGAGGCCCCTGATCGGAGACCATGTCCATGGGCAGTTCATGGATCCGGAAGACGTGCTGCACCATGATCTGGGCCTTTTCCTTGGCCGAGGGTAGAGGAATGGGCCCACTACAGCCAGTACCTCCATTCCTCCAACGCCATATTCACCATGAGAAGCTCACGATTCCCCACATCATAGTTTCTTTCCATGGTTTTGAGGTGGTGGGAGAAGAAGGCACAGGGATGTAGCTTGAGTTCCAGGGCAGAACGCTGGGACAGGACCGCCCCCACTCCAACATCAGAAGTATCGGCCTCCACCACCAACTGACTGGAAGGGTCTGGATGAACCAAGCTGGGAGCTGTGGTGAAGCGATGTTTGAGTTCCCGGAATAACCGGTCAGCAGCTGGAGACCATGTGAATGGAAACTTGGGTGAGGTGAGTGCGGACAGAGGGGAAGCCATGGTGCTGTAACCCCGGATAAAGCGGCGATAGAAGTTGGCAAACCCCAGGAAGCGTTGCAGCTGCACCAAGGAAGTAGGCTGGGGCCAATCCACCACCGCTTTCACCTTCCCAGGATCCATTTGCACACTCCCTGCGGTGATGATGAAACCCAGAAAATGGATGGTGGAACGATGGAACTCGTACTTCTCTGCTTTTACAAACAGCTGGTTCTCCAGGAGGCGTTGGGGAACCTGTTGGACGTGGAGCACATGTTCTTGGGTGGAACTGTCGCAGAGAACATCATTGACCAGAGCTTAAAACACAGCAGGTAAGGCCAAATGGCATGACCAGATACTCGTAGTGACCATTGTCCTTGTTGAAGGTGGTCTTCCACTCATCCCCTTCCCGTACCCGCACCAGGTGGTAGGCGTTCTGTAGATCCAGCTTGGAAAACATGATGGCCCCCTGGAGCAGCTCAAAGGCGGATGACATGAGTGGTAGCGGGTAGTGGTTCTTCATCATTATGTCGTTGAGACCCCGGTAGTAAATGCATGGGCGCAGGGTCTTGTCCATCTTCTTCTGCATCAGCGGGAGAATGATGGATGAATCCTGCTGCAAGGGAGACCCAGTGTACCTCACCATCATCCTGGTTTCTGGTCCCAACAGAGGGTTCAGTCGTCCCTGGGGCGGAATCGTGCTAGGGAGAAGGTCAATTCTACAGTCATAAGGTCGGTGCGGTGGGAGTGAAGTTGCACAGGCCTTGTTGAACACCTCCCGGAGGTCATGGTACTCCGAAGGAATGATGGAGAGGTCCGGGGCACCTTCCGAGCCCCCAGGAAGATGTCCCGGGGCAGGTTCTGCTGACTTCAGGCAATGGGTGTGGCAGAATGGGCTCCAGCCAATGATGGCACCAGTAAACTAGTTAATGAGGGGATTGTGTCGCTGGAGCCAGGATAATCCCAATACCACGGGAATCTGAGGGGACTTGATGAGCAAGACCTGGAATGCCTCGCTGTGGTTCCCTGACACACGTAGGTTGATGGGAGAGGTGTTGTGGGTGACTCGGCCTATAGAGCGCCCGTCCAGCACTCTAACGTCCATGGGAATAGAGAGGGGCTGAGTGTGGATGTTCAGCTCAGACGCCAGGGTAGTGTAACAGTACAACTTTAGACCGTCCCCTCGGCCATACACGGGCGCGAACCAGGGACCCTCTGCACACATCAACAACAGTCACCCACGAAGCATCGTTACCCATCGCTCCACAAAAGCCGCGGAGAGCAAGGGGAACTACTACTTCAAGGTCTCAAGGTTACACTCACCCCCCTTTTGACCTCCTCCTTTTCCGCAGCAACCAGTGATCCGGGTCAACAGCATCAATGTAACAGTATAACTTTAGACCGTCCCCTCGCCCATACCCGGGCACGAACCAGGGACCCTCTGCACACATCAACAACTGACACCCACGAAGAATCGTTACCCATCGCTCCACAAAACCCGCGGCCCTTGCAGAGCAAGGGGAAATTACTACTTCAAGGTCTCAGAGCAAGTGACGTCAACGATTGAAACACTATTTAGCGCCAACCACCGCTAACTAAGCTAGCGTTTCACATCCGTTACACTAGCATCCAAAAAGCTCTCGTCCAGAGTCAATGAGAACCTGAAGAGATTTAGACTGGTCTCCCCACAGCAGAAGAGCATGAAAAGGGGTGAGGGAAACAGGAACGTTATATAGGCCCACCAGATTACTCGCTCCTACCGGTGAGCCAGGTATTTTTTAAAGGACAAGAGGAAACGAATTGACCAAGAGTCCCGCAATACAGATTACTCTTCGTGTCGATCCTGTATTGCCGTTCTGCTGGCAACAGCCCAGCTCTGCTTAGTGGCATAGGCTCAGGATGTGTTGACTCAGCTGTCTTCGGCAGCCCTCGGAGCATTTCTGGATGCCTCGGGAACGAGACCGTCGGGAGCTTCCAGGATGACTCAGAGGCAAGGTGGGATCCCTGGGCGTGCGACGTGCGAGGGAAATCCAATTTCCTCTCCTCCCGTAGTTTGCGTAATTGTCCATCGATACGGATGGTAAAAGCGATGAGGGAATCGAGCTACATAGGTAACTACCGTGTTGCAAGCTCGTCCTTGACCTCCTTTGGGACACCGTGCAATAACATATTGAACAGTGCCTCTTGATTCCAAGCACTCTCTGCTGCCAACGTGTGGAAATCCACCGCATAATGAGCTACACTGGGGAGTCCTGCCGAAGCTGGATTAGCTTCCGGGCGGCCTCTCGCCCAGAGAATGGGGCATCAAAAAGCTTCCTCACTTTTCCCACGAACCCCTCCAGACTAGTGCATATGGCCAGCTGTTGTTCCCACACATCAGTTGCCCAGGTGAGAGCCCTCCCGGACAGCAGCATGATGAGGTAGGCTATCTTGGAGCGATCCGAGGAGAAGTAGGAAGGCTGAAGCTCGAAGACGAGGGCACACTGAGCTAGGAATGCCCAACAGGTGCTTGGCTTTCCATTTAAGCATTCCGGAGGAGGTAAGCAGGGCTCCCGAGAAGGTGGAATGACTGATGAGACGGCGCTGCTAGCAGATGAGGAGCTGTGGGGTTACCACCGTGGTAAGCGGCCTCCCAAACAACCCGTGGAATTGCTCCAGCAAACTGTCCCATGCCCGGTCATGACGTTCAGCCGTTCTCGTGCCTACCGATGGTGGCTCCCTGGGTGTAGATGGTGTTGCTCAGCTGGCCCAGGACTGCTAGGTCAGTCATGGCCAGTTCGTACTATCAGAAATCAAGGTAAGACCCAGATGCAGACACGTCAATTTGACAATGGTTTAATGTTCCAACAGTGTAACGAAATAGACAGGTCAAGGCAGGCAGGGGTCAGTAAACCAGAGGTGGGGCAACGATACAGGACGGCAGGCACGCTCAGGGTCAGGATAGGCAGAGGTTAACAATCCAGAGGTGGGGCAAAGGTACAGGTTGGCAGGCAGGCTCAGGGTCAGGCAGAGTGGTCAGGCAGACGGGCTTTGAGTCAGGACAGGCAAAACCAGGAGGGTGTGGAATGCAGGAGCTGAGAACAAAGACGCTGGTTGACTTGTCAAACAAGATGAACTGGCAATGGACAAACAGAGAACACAGGTATAAATACACAGGGGATAATGGGGAAGATGGGCGACACCTGGATGGGGGTGGAGACTATCACAAGGACAGGTGAAGCAGATCAGGGTGTGACAATACCTGGGTTGTATATAACAATATATTCCACTCATTATCTGAGTTTCATTGATACACTGTAAGCTGATGAACAGTGTAGCTATTTTTGCACAAAAAAACCTGTCACCTTGGTAACCACTGCTGCTTGATAGTGAGTCAGAGAGGAGAGGTGGGGTGTTGAGAGCATAGATTGTATATATAAAGGTAGAGAGAGAGAACAAGGAGAAGGGAGAGAAGGGGGATAGAGAGGAGGTGAAAGCCTTCTCCAGCAAATGTGTTTCCCCATGTGTGTTTTTGCTTTGGGGGAAAGGAGTGAGTGTGTGTCCTCGCACATCCTAATTGTACGCTAAAAGTAGTCCTGTCATGTTGGATGTAGGACAGAGCACAAAATTCCCACTCCTCCGCTCAAGGAGATTTGACATAGATAACTCACTCTCCCTAATCCATTTCAAGCATACAATGATGTCTTATGTGATAGATTGGGCCAGTAATAACCAGCTGTTGGTGATACATTATACATGCTCTGTTACTGAAATGATTGCAGGGGTAGATTCTGTTGTAGACAGCTTACAGTTGTTGAGCCAACGTCTATTTAAGTTGAAAAGACATCATTTGACACTGTTTAAACAGCACTTGTGAATAGATTGGTGATGTGGCTCAGGGTTAGACTGAATACTATAGCCTCTATGAATCCAAGAGTGGAAGACTCCTCTCTGGTCTCTAACATGGAGGTTCACCTTTTGTGAACAGTCCCATCACAAGTCAGACTGTTGAATAAACTTAATTTGAAAGAACTTAACCTGTTGTCTGCTGATTTTGTTCATATATAGCAGGTAAATTGAGACAAAATATCCACAGGGTAGTGGTATAGTACAGTACACTTCCTATCATCAAAAGGAACAAGAGCGCGGGAAACCGGTAAAACACTGTATTCAACATTCTGGCTTGTCGAGACACTTGCATCTTTTTTTACAGCACTTCTTTCAGACTGATATCCATGGAGCATCCTTAACATGGTAACCATGTTATCCTAACCACAGTCTGATGTTTAGACAACCTGCATACCAGTGTCTTTAGCTAACATTCCACTCCTTGCCAGTCCTTGACAATGCCAAAGAGAGTGGCCTTTCTGCAATCTTCAAATATGAACACTATCATTAATGAACTTGAGGAGATTAGATGATTTGATTCTCACAGCTATCCTCCAATCACAATGTTTATGCAAATTAGACAATTTGGAAAAAGTTCTAACTTAATTCATAAATTTGATTGTAAACATTCTAACATTGGGCATTCTGACATACATTTAATTATAAACATAAACATTGGGCGCGGGGAGAACAAGAGGATTTCGGTTTATTACATTTTTACCACCAGCCGATGTGATTACATCACAACAGAGAAGCTATCGCCATTCAAACTTCCAGCCAGTTCATTATGAATGTTGTAGCCTATTTTATATCCATCATGCAAGAGCAAGGTGCTTCTTTCCTGAATATATAGCCTATATATTTTTTTTCATTGTTCAAAATATATTGCTACTTCTGGGACACGCATTGGGCTAGGCTACAGGTTCAAGAGCTATGAGAGGAATAGAGAGAGGATGGAAGAGAGAGAAGCCAGTGGAGATGCCAGTGGAGCAGTGGAGGGTCCTCAGAGGTGGCAGGGGAGGACCATCCTCCTCAGTGAATTTCATAAAAATAAAAATGGTATAACATTGAAAAAGCTATCCTTTTTAGATACAACTATACTAAATGTATTTGCATGTCACCAAATAATTGATTAAAACACACTATTTTGCAATGAAGGTCTACAGTAGCCTCAACAGAACTCTGTAGGGTAGCACCGTGGTGTAGCCGGAGGAAAGCTAGCTTCCGTCCTCCTCTTGGGACATTGACTTCAATAAAAAACCTAGGAGGCTCTTGGTTCTCACCCGCTTCCATAGACTCCATAGAGTGTATATCTTGTTCAATAGGCTATTAGGAGGCTAAAGACAATAAATCGAAGTAAGCGTCCAACAAGCTTTTGTTGTCTGGCTTTTCTTGGGACCCCACAAGATTTAAGAGGAAAAGCCGTAAAAGAGGAGAAGCCAGATGCGTAATTGTGGAACAGAACAAAGGCCGACAGGCGTGAGATTTAGTCTATAGCATAAGGTAGAAACATATGCTTGTTAGTCCATAATTCATAAACTCAGTTTTAAACTCAATTCATCCACAAGGTGTTCGTTGGGGTTAAGGTCAGGGCTCTGTGCATGCCAGTCAAGTTCTTCCACACTGGTCTCAACAAACCATTTCTGTATGGACCTCGCTTTGTGCACAGGGGCATTGTCATGCTGAAACTGGAAAGGGCCTTCCCCAAACTCTTGCCACAAAGTTAGAGGCACAGAATCGTCTAGAATGTCATTGTATGCTGTAGCTTAAAGATTTCCCTTCACTGGAACTAAGGGGCCTAGCCCAAACCATAAAAAACAGCCCCAGACCATTATTCCTCCTCTACCAAACTTTATGTATTTGGGAAGGTAGCGTTCTCCTGGCATCCGCCAAACCCAGATTTGTCCGTCGGACTGCCAGATGGTGAAGCGTGATTCATCACTCCAGAGAACGCATTTCCACTGCTCAAGAGTCCAATGGTGGCAAGCTTAATACCACTCCAGGCCTACGCTTAACATTGCGCATGGTAATCTTAGACTTGTGTGCGGCTGCTCGGCCATGGAAACCCACTTCAGGAAGCTCCCGCGATTTGTACATGCTACACGCTTCAGCACTCGGCGGTCCCATTCTGAGAGCTTGTGTGGCCTACTACTTCACAGCTGAGCCGTTGTTACATTTACATTTACATTTAAGTCATTTACAGTTGCCTTATCCAGGCGACTTACAAAGGGGTGAATTCACCTTCTGACATCCAGTGGAACAGCCACTTTGCAATAGTGCATCTAAATCATTTGAGCTCTTAAGAAGGATTCTACTGACTAGGTATTCCTTGAAGAGGTGGGGTTTCAGGTGTCTCCGGAAGGTGGTGATGAAGGTGTGACTCCGCTGTCCTGGCGTCGTGAGGGAGTTTGTTCCACCATTGGGGGGCCAGAGCAGCGAACAGTTTTGACTGGGCTGAGCGGGAACTGTACTTCCTCAGTGGTAGGGAGGCGAGCAAGAGGTGGATAACGCAGTGCCCTTGTTTGGGTGTAGGGCCTGATCAGAGCCTGGATCCGGTATTGTTTCACAGCTTTTTAGGCAAGCACCATGGTCTTGTAGCGGATGGCTTCAACTGGAAGCCAGTGTAATGAAGGAGCGGGGTTACTAGGAGTTGGGAAGGTTGAACACCTACGGGCTGTGATTCTGAATAGCCTATATCATTTAATGGCACAGGCAAAAGCCCAGCCAACAGCATATGCATAATCCAGACGGGAGATGACAAGCCTGCCTGGATTGGGCTGCCACTTCCTGGTCAGGCAGGGATTTTTACTTTAGCGGATGTTGTAGAGCATGAACCTACCAGTGATCCGGGTCAACAGCATCAATGTAACAGTAAAACTTTAGACCAGGAACGGGCCACCGCCTTGATGTTAGTTGAGAACGACAGGGTGTTGTCCAGGATCACGCCAAGGTTCTTAGCGCTCTGGGAGGAGGACACAATGGAGTTGTCAACCGTGATGGCGAGATCATGGATCGGGCAGTCCTTGCCCCGGGAGGAAGAGCAGCTCCGTCTTGCCGAGGTTCAGCAGGTGTGATCCGTCATCCACACTGATATGTCTGCCAGACATGCAGAGATGCGATTCGCCACCTGGTCATCAGAAGGGGGAAAGGAGAAGATTAATTGTGTGTCGTCTGCATAGCAATAATAGGAGAGACCATGTGAGGTTATGACAGAGCCAAGTGACTTTGTATAGCGAGAATAGGAGAGGGCCTAGAACAGAGCCCTGGGGGACACCAGTGGTGAGCGCGTGGCGAGGAGACAGATTCTCGCCACGCCACCTGGTAGGAGCGACCTGTCAGGTAGGACGCAATCCAAGCGTGGGCCATGCCGGAGATGCCCAACTCATCTCAAACCGAGAGGGTGGAGAGGAGGATCTGATGGTTCACAGTATCGAAGGCAGCCCGATAGGTCTAGAAGGATTAGAGCAGAGTGAAATATGGGAAAATGTTAGCTTTAGCAGTGTTAGTCCCAAGTGTACAGAGAAGAGCAGTCTCAGTTGAATGACTAGTCTTGAAACCTGACTGATTTGGATCAAGAAGGTCATTCTGAGAAGATAGCGGGAGAGCTGGAGGACGGCACGTTCAAGGTTTTGGAGAGAAGTGATTTGAAGGGATACTGGTCTGTAGTTGTTGACATCGGAGTGGATGAAAGTGTAGGTTTTTTCAGAAGGGGTGCAACTCTCGCTCTCTTGAAGACGGAAGGACGTAGCCAGCGGTCAGGGATGAGTTGATGAGCGAGGTGAGGTAAGGGAGAAGGTCTCCGGAAATGGTCTGGAGAAAGAGGAGGGGAAGGGTCAAGCGGGCAGGTTGTTGGGCGGCCGGCCGTCATATGTTGCGTTTTTCATCTGGAGAGAGATGGGGAGAAAAAGGTCAGAGCACAGGGTAGGGCAGTGTGAGCAGAACCAGCAGTGTCGTTTGACTTAGCAAACGAGGATCGGATGTCGTCGACCTTCTTTTCAAAATGGTTGACTGAAGTCATCTGCAGAGAGGGAGGAGGGGGGAGGGGGAAGGATTCAGGAGGGAGGATAAAGGTGGCAAACCTCTTTCCTAGGGTTAGAGGCAGATGCTTGGAATTTAGAGTGGTAGAAAGTGGCTTTAGCAGCAGAGACAGAGGAGGAAAATGTAGAGAGAAGGGAGTGAAAGGATGCCAGGTCCGCAGGGAGTGTTTTTTCTCCCATTTCCGCTCGGCTGCCTGGAGCACTGTTCTGTGAGCTCGCAATGAGTCGTCGAGCCACGGAGCGGGAGGGGAGGACCGAGCCGGCCTGGGGATAGGGGACATAGAGAGTCAAAGGATGCAGAAAGGGAAGAGAGGAGGGTTCAGGAGGCAGAATCAGGAGATAGGTTGGAGAAGGTATGAGCAGAGGGAAGAGATGATAGAATGGAAGAGGAGAGAGTAGCGGGGGAGAGAAAGCGAAGGTTGGGACGGCGCGATACCATACCAAGGGGCAGTGTGGGAAGTGTTGGATGAGAGCATCTCAGGGAAAAGGATACAAGGTAGTGGTCGGAGACTTGGAGGGAGTTGCAATGAGGTTAGTGGAAGAACAGCATCTAGTAAAGATGAGGTCTAGCGTATTGCCTGCCTTGTGAGTAGGGGGAAGGTGAGAGGGTGAGGTTTTTGAGGAGAGAGTGGAAAGAAGGAGGCAGAGAGGAATGAGTCAAAGGTAGACATGGGTAGGTTAAAGTCGCCCAGGACTGTGAGGGTGGCCGTCCTAGGAAAGGAGCTTATCAAGGCATCAAGCTCATTGATGAACTCTCCGAGGAACCTGGAGGGCGATAAATGATAAGGATGTTAAGCTTGAAAGGGCTGGTAACTGTGACAGCATGGAATTCAAAGGAGGCGATAGACAGATGGGTAAGGGGAGAAAGAGAGAATGACCACTTGGGAGAGATGATCAGATCAGGTGCCACCACCCCACTGACCAGAAGTTCTTGGGGTGTGCGAGAACACGTGGGCGGACGAAGAGAGAGCAGTAGGAGTAGCAGTGTTATCTGTGGTGATCCATGTTTCCGTCAGTGCCAAGAAGTCGAGGGACTGGAGGGGAGGCATAGGCTGAGATGAACTCTGCCTTGTTGGCCGCAGATCGGCAGTTCAGGGGCTACCGGAGACCTGGAACTCCACGTGGGTCGTGCACGCTGGGACCACCAATTAGGGTGGCTGCGGCCACGCGGTGTGGAGCGTTTGTATGGTCTGTGCAGAGAGGAGAGAACAGGGATAGATGACACATAGTTGACAGGCTACAGAAGAGGCTACGCTAATGCAAAGGAGATTGGAATGACAAGTGGACTACACGTCTGAATGTTCAGAAAGTTAAGCTTACGTAGCAAGAATCTTATTGACTAAATCTGGCATCCAGATGACATCAATGGAGATTTGACCTATATTATTGAAATGATACAGTACTGCTGGAGTAGGCTAGCTGGCAGTGGCTGCGTTGTTGACTTTGTAGGCTAGCTGGCAGTGGCTGCGTTGTTGACACTACACTAATCAAGTCGTTCCGTCATGTAATAGTTTCTACAGTGCTGCTATAGGGATGGCTAGCTGGCTAGCTAGCAGTGTTGATTACATTACGTTACGTTAAAAGAACGACAATAGCTGGCTAGCTAACCTAGAAAATCGCTCTAGACTACACAATTGTCTTAGATACAAAGACGGCTATGTAGCTAGCTAGCTACGATCAAACAAATCAAACCGTTGTACTGTAATGAAGTGAAATGAAAATGTGATACTACCTGTGGAGCAAGCGGAATGTTCGGTTGTTGAAGTTCTATGGTAGACGTTGGCTAGCTGTTGGCTAGCTAGCTAGCAGTATCTCCTACGTTAAGGACGACAAATAGCTGGCTAGCTAACCTCAGTAAATTAAGATAATCACTCTAAGTCTACACACTCTAAACTACACAATTATCTTGGATAGAAGACAGCAAAGACAACTATGTAGCTAGCTAACACTACACTAATCGAGTCGTTCAGTTGAGTGTAATAGTTTCTACAGTGCTAGTAGACGGTGGACGTTAGCTAGCTGCTGGGCAGATAGCAGTGTAGACTACGTTAGGACCGAAATACGATAATTACGCAATTATCTTTGATACAAGTTGGCTACGTAGCTAGCTAAGAAGAAATTGCTAAGATTAGACAAATCAAACCGTTGTACTATAATGAAATGTAATGAAAATGTAATGAAAAGTTATACTACCTGCGGACTGAAGTGTTTTGCGACCGCTCGCTCCAACCCGGAACCGGATCTCTTGTTGGTCCTAGAAGTTTCCACTTCACAATAACAGCATTTACAGTTGACCAGGGCAGCTCTAGCAGGGCAGAAATGTGACCAACCGACTTGTCGGAAAGGTGGCATCCTATGACGGTGCAACGTTGAAAGTCACTGAGCTCTTAAGTAAGGCCATTCTACTGACAGTGTTTGTCTTTGGAGATTCCATGGCTGTGTGCTCAATTTTATACACCTGTCAGCAATGGGTGTGGTTGAAATAGCCGAATTTGAAGGGGTGTCCACATACTTTTGTATATATAGTGTACAGAAGACTAAATATCTCTCCCAGTTCCCGGGCACCAGCTCGAATTTTTTCACGGCAGTTTAGCCTAAAAGGTCCTAAGCTACTCCTGCATTTCATTGGCGTTGCTTAGGGTCATTGTCCTGTTGGAAGGTGAATCTTCACCTCCCTGGGCTCTGGAGCTAGGATTTTACATCCTACACTCACCCCCTTTTGACCTCCTCCTTTTCCGCAGCAACCAGTGATCCGGGTCAACAGCATCAATGTAACAGTAAAACTTTAGACCGTACCCTCGCCCATACCCGGGCGCAAACCAGGGACCCTCTGCACACATCAACAACTGACACCCACGAAGCATCGTTACCCATCGCTCCACAAAAGCCGCGGCCCTTCCAGAGCAAGGGGAACTACTACTTCAAGGTCTCAGAGCAAGTGACGTCACCGATTGAAACGCTATTTAGTGCGCACCACCGCTAACTAAGCTAGCCGTTTCACATCCGTTACACCCAGACTAGCTCAGAGTGATGTCACTGAGGCGTACATGTGGGCAGCACATGATCTGAGGAGGAAGAGAACACACCACTGTCTCTTTTTCTTTAAGGGGTCCATTAAATAGTGGAAACTACAGAGCTGTAGTGCTTGGTGCTGCTGCACCAACCAACTAAAAATAACTTTTCCCAGAAGATACACAATCAGTGCAGACTACAATGATGAACTCTTCTGCACTCATGTAATGACAAATGACATTTAGATAAACTAATCTACTGAGTAGGCTCATCTCAAACTGAAATGTGTCATGTGCCCTGACTTGCCAGATTCATGTATTTTATAGCTTTTAGTGAAATATGGGAAAATGTTATTCTGTTAGTCCCAAGTGTTCGTACATGACGGTTCATATAAATGACCAAATTATAAAAACATGTTTGTTTGGGAAGTAAAATGCGGAGGGAACGCAGTTTGGTCGCAGTGTGTGAAGTGATTTGCAGTGTCCTGGCTGACGTTATGTTACACTAAGACAGTGTTTTGAAAGGAGGGTTGGGATTGTCCCACTGCCATTCTCTCTGCTACTCTACCGTTGAATCTCAGTAGGAGTAACAGCAACAACATTCAAATCCAAAAAGCCAGGCAAATTCCAATTCCATTGAAAACATTTGAAGTGTTTGCCAGGAATATACTTCCATCATATGTTGTGTTTTGTGTTTTGGGAGGAATGACTCCAATTCAGTCATTAGGATCCATTTACTTTGGCACATGCTTGCTTCTTTAACAAGAAGGTCCTATGCAGTAAGTAGTCCTACGTGTGGTTTTTCTCTCCCCAGACAACATTGTGTGTCCTGACTGAATAACTCAACTGAGGTCACTTTCCACCTCACAAACTGTACCCGGGGCTGGTATAAACATAACCTCTTTGCCTCAACTGAAATGTCCAATATTGTTTTCATCGTGCAAAACATTACCTGCCACCGTTTTGATAATGCTCTAACAATTTCTCTATTTTACCTGTTCTTTCCCAAGCGCCAGTGTTTGTTCCCCTTTTCTATTTCTCCTGCAGTTTGTTGCTATATACAAATAGTAAATAGTATTAGTTAGCCAATATCCTGATGGTAACACCATCCAAATTTTTATCAAGCTTTCTGGCACCCTCTCATAGAATCAATTAACACGTCCCTGCCCCCCCCACCGGATACTGTCACACCTTTTACACCTACATGAGTGTTAGCACATAGTATCACACTGTGCTGAAGATGGAAAGATGGAAAGCAAGGCATTAGAAATAATACCAAAGAGCCTGAGCTTGTATTAAAAAAGCATCTCAGAGAAGAGTAGGAGGGTTGATCTAGAATCAGGTCCAACTGGCAATATAATCGTATTATCTTAAATGCAAAACTGATCCTACATCAGCATTTCTAGCATGATACTTTGAACGGGCCCCAGTTAAAAGTGCCAGGTTTTTGAGGATAGATCTTCTTATAAGAGAGCAACTTTAAATAATGCAGAAACGTCACGAGATTAAGCTTTATAAAGCATTCCACCACAATCTCTACTCTCTGGGGGTTCCGGTAGGAGTAACAGCAAATATGTTTTCATGAAGATATACTTTCCCCCATACTAAGAATTATGATGACATCCTGAATAAGTTAAGATTCATTTTAAATGTGCAATGTGTCCTCCCTGTACAGACTGTACATGTATATAGGCTTGAGGCCAGATGTTGAGAGGCCAGTTAATAATGACTCCATTAGCACTCTTATCAGTAATCAGCTCTGCTCCCGGCCTACTTTACTCTAGGTCCTAATGTGCACATTTCTTCTCAGGCGGACAGTAAACATTTCACAATGTTTTTCAATGTACTTAGGGAGGGACTAACGCACTGGGGGTATTGGTTAATTCTCTAAAAGTGAGCACAAAGGAGCAAAGAGTTGTAAGTGTGTGTGGAGAAAGGGAGGCATTGTGGGAAGTTTAAACACCATCTTGCGTTGCGGCCGTATCCCAAATTGATTTGCATGGTGATCTGGCATCTTACAGATGACAGGTCAATAGACCACACATCGTGACCTATATCTGTCTTCTACTGTTCTAGCTACTGTTCAAAAGAAGATAGAAGAGTTCAATAGAAGAGTTCCCAGCGCAATACTACTGTAGTTACAGTTTTGATATACTGTGATCATAGCTGTCAGTGGCAGCTGGTGACTTACAGTTGAGAAGGAAAACATTTTTCTCAGCTTTCAGACTCATGTCATTTACTATGCTAAATGCTACTAAGGTAAGATGGCATAGTGATGCCTGGCACGTATGTCTGGCACATATCCACAATAGAAAATTGAAAACGGTACGGTATTGATCTGTGAAACGAAGGAGTGAGGCCCTTGACTTGTAATCAGACTGTAGTGGTCCGGTAGTACCAGCCTTTTACTGCTATTTTGCCATGATAATTATCAAGATACTCTTGTATGTATGGTAGAGTGGTGACAGTACAGTAGGCTGAGTGAGACTTCAAGGTAGTGTCACAGTAAGGCTAATCCAAAGCCCTGTGAAACCAATTTCGGGCTCCATCGGAACGTAACCTAACGTTGTAGGAATCTTTACTGTTTGCTGGGGTATTGCATTGGCCAATGTTGAGTATCAGTATCGATTACAGCTGTGAGTCTTCTTGGTCTATGAGCTTTGCACACCTGGATTGTACAATATTTTCCCATTATTCATTAAATAATTCTTCAATATCTGTCAAGTTGATTGTCGATCATTGCTAGACAGTCATTTTCAAGCATTGCCATAGATTTTCAATACGATTTCAGTCAAAACTGTAAGTAGGCCACTCAGGAACATTTCATGTCTTGGTAAGTATTTTGTTACGTTACAACCTTATTCTACAATAGATTCAATAATTTTTCCCTCATCAATCTATACACAATACCTGACAATGACAAAGCAAAAACCGGGTTTTAGAAATGTTTACATATTTATTATTAAAAAAAAGAAGAAATATTACATTTACGTAAGTATTCAGACCCTTTACTCAGAACTTTGTTGAAGCACCTTTGGCAGCAATTACCACCTCAAGTCTTCTTGGGTATGACACCACAAGCTTGGCACGCCTGTATTTTTCGGAGTTTCTCCCATTCTTCTCTGCAGATCCTCTCAAGCTCCCTCAGGTTGGATGGGGAGCGTTGATTCACAGATATCTTTAGGTCTCTCCAGAGACGTTTGATCGGGTTCAAGTCTGGTCTCTGGCTGGGCCACTCAAGGACATTCAGAGACTTGTCCCGAAACCACTCCTGCATTGTCTTGGCTGTGTGCTTAGGGTCATTGTCCTGTTGGAAGGTGAATCTTCACCTCAGTCTGAGTTCCTGAGCGCTCTGGAGCAGGTTTTCATGAAGGATCGCTCTGTACTTTTCTCCATTCATCTTTCCCTTGATCCTGACTAGTCTCCCAGTCCCTGCCGCTGAAAAACATCCCCACAGAATGATGCTGCCACCACCATGCTTCACTGTAGGGATGTTGCCAGGTTTCCTCCAGACGTAACGTTTGGCATTCAGGCCAAAGAGTTTAATCTTGGTTTCATCAGACCAGAGAATCTTGTTTCTCATGGACTGAGAGTCTTTAGGTGCCTTTTGGCTATATTCAAGCAGGCTTTCATGTGCCTTTTACTAAAAAGTGGCTTCAGTCTGGCCTCTACCTTAAAGGGCTGATTGGTGGAGTACTGCAGAGATGGTTGTTCTTCTGGAAGGTTCTTCCATCTCCACAGAGAAACTCTGGAGCTCTGTCAGTGTGGCCATCAGTTTTTCCTGGTGGCCAGCTCTAGGAAGAGTCTTGGTGGTTCCCAACTTCTTCCATTTAAGAATGATGGAGTCCACTGTGTTCTTGGGGACCTTCAATGCTGCAGAAATGTTTTGGTACCCTTCCCCAGATCTGTGCCTCGACACGATCCTGTCTCGGAGCTCTACGTACAATTCCTTCGACCTAATTTGCTCTGACATGCACTGTCAACAATGGGACCTTGTATAGCCAGGTGTGTGCGTTTCCAAATCATGTCCAATCAAATGAATTTAACACATGTGGACTCCAATCAAATTGTAGTAACATTTCAAGTATGATCCATGGAAACAGGATGGATCTGAGCTCAATTTCGAGTCTCATAGCAAAGGGTTTGAATACTTACGTAAACAAGGTATCTGTTTTTTATTTGTAATAAATTTGCAAAAAGTTCTAAAAACCTGTTTTTGCTTTGTCATTATGGGGTATTGTGTGTAGATTGATGAGGAAAGTGTTTATTTAATTAATTTTAGGATGAGGCTGTAACGTAACAAAATGTTCAACAAGGGAAGGGTCTGAATACTTTCCAAATGCACTGTTTCCTATTCAACAAAAGTGTATGAATAAGGCTTGAAAATATATATTTTTCATAAAGTATAATACATTTCTAAATTTATTTAAATATAGTTTCATACATTTACAAAATGACTAAGTATAAAATCCCCCCCTTCCTTATAACTATAAAATACATATTTGTATATTTAGTGTTAGAGAAACTGTGCATATTTTCTGAACGTCTCACTTGAGCAAAACATCTGCACCCATCGCTGTTTAAGTCTCACAGACCTCTATCTTGGCTTCCTGAACTCGCTAAGAATTCGCCATGTTCGCCTATGACAAACAGAAAGTGATTTTTGTTTGGAATCTATCATTTTTTTTTTAGATCATTGGTTATAAATCGAAACCACTCTCTCCTGCCGCCTTACACTTGTAAAGGTTCCAGACATGTGTATTGATAGAGGCTGTTCAGCCAGGAGTTGACAGTCGGAAGAGCAAATTAAATGGTAGAAAGTACATCCCAGGGCCTCCCAAGTGGCGCAGCAGTCTAAGGCACTGCATCACAGTGTTGAGGTGCCACTACAGCCTCAGTTCAATCCCAGGCTGTTTCATAGCCCGGCCATGACCGGGAGCCCCATAGGGCAGCGCACAATTGGCCCAGTGTCGTCCGGGTTAAGGGAGGGTTTGGCTGGGGGGGGGGGATTTCCTCGCTCTAGCAACTCCTTGTGCCGGGCTCCTGCAAGCTGACCTCAGTCGTCAGTTGAACACTGTTTCCTCTGACACATTGGTGGCTTCCAGGTTAAGCAAGCAGCGTGTTAAGAAGCAGGGTGGCAAGCGCACAGGAGGAGGTTATGTTTCAGAGAATGCATGACTTGACCTTCAACTCCCCAAGCCCGTTGGGGAGTTGCAGCGATGAGACAAGATCATAAATTTTCTCTTTCTTTCTTTCTTCTTTCTTTTGGCATTAAACTACTTCCATATACACTGAGTGTAAAAAACATTAGGAACAACTTCCTAATATTCAGTTGCATCCTCTTTTGCCACCAGAACAGCCTAAATTGGTTGGGAATGGACTCTACAAGGTGTCGAAAGCGTTCCAAAGGGATGCTGGCCCATGTGACTCGAACGCGTCCCACAATTGTCAAGTTGGCTGGATGTCCTTTGGGTGGTGGACCATTCTTGATACACATGGGAAACTGTGAAAAACTCAGCAGCGTTGCAGTTCTTGACACACTCAAACCTGTGCGCTTGCCACCTACTACCATACCCCATTCAAAGGCACTTAAATATTTTGTCTTGTCCATTCACCCTCTGAATGGCACACATACACAATCCATGTCTCAATTATCTCAAGGCTTAAAAATCCTTCTTTAAAACTTATTATGGCTGGGGGGCACTATTGAGTAGCTTGGATGAATAAGGTGCGCAAAGTAAACGGCCTGCTCCTCAGTCTCAGTTGCTAATTTTTGCATATTATTAGTAAATCATATTTGAAATCGGACACTGTAGTGGGATTAAAAACAAGAATACCTTTATAACGGTACAAGATACATGTATGTTTGAGGAATTTTAATTATGAGATTTCTGTTGTTTTGAATTTGGCGCCCTGCACTTTCACTGGCTGTTGTCATATCATCCCGCGTACGGGATTTCAGCCCAAAGAGGCTGTTTCCTCCACTTCATCTACACTGATTGAAGGGGATTTAACAAGTGCCATCAATAAGGGATCATATCTTTCAACTGGATTCACCTGGTCAGTCTATGTCATGGAAAGAACAGGTTTTATACACTCAGTGTATACTTCCATACATTTTTTTTAACTGGTAGCGGGCCAGAGCAAATGTAGGCCAAATGGTTCAGACGCTACTGACATTTTTGTGAGAAGACCCATTTTCGGGATGTCTCATAGTCTGACAAACACCTGTAGCTCGGCCCTCTTCCACCACTGATATCGTTAGCTTAAAGGGAAATTTCACTCTGGCTCTGCCACGGCACATAGACATTTTCATATTAACAACATTACATTTTACCATAAGCTTGAACTATCATATTTACATTTCACTGCTAGAATTGGGCTGTTTCAACACCCTGTATATTGGTCTGCTCATAGTGAACCACAAAGTCAGACATTCATAGCGAATGCTGATATTGCCACTAGGTAGAGGGGGCATACCCACAAACTTGAATAATGGCACTAGGTATTCATGGCACTAGGTATTTTGGGGGGGGGTTATTGTGTATTTTGTTGCAGGTGGCACATAATCGGATTCCATCAACATGCACTTCCAACCCCTAGTTCTGCACAAGTTGAAGGTATGTTGGCCAAAATATTTACAAGATGACAGCCAAGATAGCTCAATTTACAGTAAGCATGGTATAAACATGAATTGGGTAGTATTTGTATGGTTTGTGTTTCTGTTATGGGGTTACAGGTGGTTAGAGGTAGACTCAGGACCACAGAGTACCTTCTAGACCATGTAATCAATTTTGTAATTTTGTAAAAACTCAGATTATCTGGAGTCATTCCACAGTGCCCTGCTGAAAAATACCCCAGAGTGGGGGCATTTTGGGTATAAAGCATGAGGGAGCAGACACACCTTATGAAGCACAACAAGATTGTGGACACGTCCGGGACATGAAGAGACAGACACTATCTTTCAGATTTAGGCATAGATACAAGAACTTTTGTAATTTATCAATGATCTTAACTTATTCATAAAGTATGTCATTTTTACCCAATACAGACTAGGACAGAAGCAGAAGTGTAAAGGTTTAATGCAAGTATTTTACTCAGCAACTTCAGTGTCTGTCAGAGGCAATCTGAGCTGCTGAGTTGGGGGCTACCAGCCACATGCCACAGATACTTTAACCTTTATTGTATTCAGAGCCAGTGGGCGTGTGCAGAAGAACAGAGACACTGAGCGCGTGCGGTGAAACTGAGCATGTGCAAAGGACAGGGGTACTGAGAGGGTATACAAAGGAACTGATCATGCACAAGGAAGGGCATTTGATGGGTAGAGGCATTAGTGTATGTCATCAACGCGGGGCTTGAAAGAAGGCATTGATAGCAAGTCTGTCTAATAATCGAGAGACAAATACATTCTTATCTTCACTATCTAAATTCTATAATTAGACCCGTTCATTGTGTTCTATTATTAGAATATAGATTATTTTATTATGATTCATGATTAACAGTGTGTGTAGGGCTACATAATGTACGAATGGCCAGAGAGAGATCGATGGCTGTTTTTGGAAAGGTCACATTTGAAAGGTTGTGTGGTACAGTATGTGCAAGGTCTACAATGGACATGTTTACAGAGAAGTAATTTAAGCATTTCAACAGTAACCGATAGGACTAAGAGAAGAGAAAGAAACTAGACATTGTTTCAAATATATTCTTTGGTAAATTGTTGTGCAATACACAGTGTGATAAGTCATCTTCCTTGACCTATGCAGGAATTGATTTATTTAAAAGTGTTTACACACCCATGTGGTGGAATTTAATACTTTGTAAGTCAGTCAGCTGCTATCTGAATACTTTGTTTATCAGGAATCAAGGTAATACCCAATCAAGTACAGACTGTGTGAAGTAAACAATGTTTATTTTAACCACAGGGGCAAGAAAATGACAGGTCAAGGCAGGCAGGGGTCGATAATCCAGATTAGGAGCTAAGGTACGGGACAGCAGGCAAGCTCAGGGTCAGGGACAGGCAGAGTTCAGTAATCCAGAGGTGGAGCATAAATACAGGACGGCAGGCAGGCTCGGGGATGGGTAGAGTGGTCGGGGGGTACAGGGTCAAGACAGGCAAGGGTCAAAAAACAGGATGACGAGAAAAAAGTGAGGCTGGGAAAAGACAGGAGCTGACAGTATGAATGATGGTAAGCTTGACAAACAAGATGAAATGGCACAGACAGACAGAAAACACAGGTATATATGGGTGCCAGTCTGGTCCCTTCGCTCTGTCCTGTCCCAGGTATTGGAGTAAATCAGTGGTGCAGAAACATCCAACCAGCTCCATCTGGGCCTGGTTATCTGCAATTCCGGAGCTAAAAGAAGCTGTCAGTCAACCACCACTGACACAAATAAAGGGATCTCTGTACTGTAAATACATTTTATACAGAGAGGGCATAGACTGAAACATACACACACAGTCTTACTCCCCTTAACAAAGACATTCACACAAAGTGTGTACATACTATAGATGCATACCTGTATATCTTGTGTTCCCGTGTGTGTGTGTGCATCATTGGATATCTGGAGTTTATCTGAGTGTACACAAAGCAGAAACATTCACCCAAACGGTCTCTCCGTTCTTTTCGGAACCGTACAACACATTTAACTCACTCAGGAATGCTATACAATGTTAACAAATGCTTCTTAGGTTCCTCTTCTAACAAAACTGCTCTGTGCAGAGTTCAAGAACTCTCTTTGCCGGATTGTGAATTTATATGCTCCATTTGGTTGAATTCAATGAGCCACTTCCACGTTTAAACAAACTCTGAAGTGATGTGGCACTCTACTCTGTTCTTCCTGAAGACTTATTAGTAAGAAGTATTCTTACTTTATATGATTGTGCTTTCAGGAATATTAACATCCGTGGAATGTCTTTGTCATATGTTTCATGAATTTCTCTCTAATGATGTTGCCATTTAAGGATGAACACTGTGAGAAACGTTCATGTCACGAAGATACGACATTTCTAATTTTCCATGACCCTCTCATTACTCTTTGTGTTCCCTCTTTCTCTCCTCTCCTCCCCTCTTCTCTGGCTCTCTACCTCTCTCTCTCTTCCCAGTTCTTTATCTGTGTGGAGTGAGTGCAGCTGGACTTTGAGGGAGAGGGAAAGACAGAAATAGCTGAGGGCGTGCAGGCCGGGCCCTGACCACTGGCATGTATAAAGAAGCAGCAACCTCCATTCCGCTGGACGGAGTATGGTTGAGGAACACTAAAGAGCACCTAGTCGGCGAGTATACAGCCCTTCCCCACCATCTGCTATTCTGGGCCTCGCTGCCACTGTGGTAGTTCTACTCAGCAACCACATAAATAGAGAGGGCGAGAGAAAACCATTAAGAGGAGAGAGGGTTGTGGAACGGTACTGTATTTATTGCTTGTGTTTATAATCTTCTTCTCAGTGAAAGAAGGAGTCGTAACAGTACTAATTTCCCGAAATAACATTATTTTCACTATTCACATTAAATACACAGGCAGGTACTGGGCCACTTTAAGCTGTTGACACTTCATGCTGAAAAACAGTTATTTGGAGGATGCTCTGTCATAGACAATTAGCTAAACACAATTCATCATATTTTTGTTTTAACTTCACAACACCATGTGGAGCAGTTTGGGTAGCGGGAAGACATGACTTCACCTCAGATGTCAGGTGTTCCACAGAGGTTAATGAGTTATGCTGATGCAAAGCTGCCCAAAGTGTTTATGACAGCCCCTTCTCCTCCCTTCAGCCAAGGCCTTGTCTGGGTCGTATTCATCAAGGCACACCATTAAAACATTGTGCAACAGAAAATGTGAATTTTTAATTGGACAGGTGCAGATAGTCCCTCCCAGTTTCAGTTCAGTTTCTTCTGTTTGTTGCCAGATGAATATGACCCTGGTGTTTTGTAATGTCGAATTAAATCCTAGCTACCTGATAAGTGGAGACATAACAAACCTGTGAAATGACTCAGGCCTTCTTAACCCACACAGACATACAGACATTGCTCATTTTGTACCAAAATGAGACACAATACTGAGATACCAAGAACGATGGGCAACTCATTAGGTACAGTCAGCATATCTGCCTTGTGTGTAATATCAGATTACCATAATTGTTGTCTTACCTTGCACCCAGACAATGGTGCAATGGTGTCAAATAAGGGGCTGATCTGAGAAATGGTGACCACAAAATGGTGATCTTTTGAAGGACATACACATTACAACAATATATATATATTTGCAACATCCCTTATTTCATTGGTTTACTCCTCTAATGTGTCCTACACTAGTGGTCCCATAGTCCCAACAGGTGAGCTGTTTAAAGATAGTTCTTTAGGCGCCACCTGGTGGGAAAGTTTGGACTACAACGAAAAGCACCTTATGTCAACTTGACTTGCCTTTGGTCTCCAGTTTGTTTCGTGAGTATCTTGAAAAACTTTGGCTGAAATAATCTTGAATATGACTATTTCTGAGGAACTGTGAGAAGATCATTCCAACAGAAATTCTTCTACAGATCAGCTAAGACAAAAAAGGAAATTAGCAGTCAACTAGGAAAGCATTCAAGGATCCTCATAAGATTGTTTTATAAGATTCTACAATTTAAAGAAGATTCTTTAGCAAAATGCTGGAAAGTGTTATGGGGCTAAAGTCCATATTCATTTGGAAATGAATGATAGAGCCTTCTCTGGATGGTCCAAAGAGCCAGTCAAAATGGTTATATGGTTGCACAAATTGCTGTGGCTTAGAACTAAGTTCTTGGCAAAGGAAGGTTTTTAGCATGGAAGATTATATTAAAGAAAATCTCTAATAATTATGTACAAAAAAAGAAAAAAAGCTCATGTCTCTTTCTCTCTCTCTCTCTCTCTCTCTCCCTCTCTCTCTCTCTCTCTCTCTCTCTCTCTCTCTCTCTCTCCCTCTCTCTCTCTCTCTCTCTCAAAATCAGCAAACGTGGCGTAAGTGATGTTTATCGGCTGTAGAAGGAATGCAATGCCACTGCCATGACTGACATATCGTCCCAGACCCACTGGAGAGGAAGAGAAAGGGAATTAAAATACTCATCTCATTCCCCTATTGACCAGGTGCCAACGGGATTCAGTCCCTTGTCTAGTGATGTCAGTGTAAGGCCACTAGGTAACAGGTGAAGGTCACAGTGAGGACTATGATGCAATTTGGCTGCCTTTAATTAGCCACCATTCATTTGGAACTTGAATTAACAGTATTGCTACAAATACCAATAGATGACAACGGTGTGCCCGGTAAAGTTACAATATATGACTCTAATATATGACTCTAAGCAGCTCGTGCTCAAATGATGAGATTTCCAGAGGTACATTTTTAACATTTGTTGGCAGGCAGTGTGAGAGGAGTAGATAGTGTAAACCTCTATTTCTCTGTCAGCCTCTCCATCTGCTTGATAATATATTAGCCTTTTCCTTTTCGCTGCATCTCCGTCTGCCACATGGGTTAACAGGAAATGTCTGGCAAGAGAAAGCAGGTGACTGGCAGTAATTTAAGGTAGTGTTAAAATAAAGCTGTGTGTGTGTGTGTGTGTGTGTGTGTGTGTGTGTGTGTGTGTGTGTGTGTGTGTGTGTGTGTGTGTGTGTGTGTGTGTGTGTGTGTGTGTGTGTGTGTGTGTGTGTGTGTGTGTGTGTGTGTGTGTGCGTGTGTGTGAGACAGAGCGAGCGAGAGACATATATGCAATACCACCTGCAGAGGGGCAGTGTTGTCTTGGTTCACAGGTTTGAATCTGCTTTCTCAGGGCATCCCAGAGTTATCATCAAACACTGGTCAGGAGATGTCAGAGGAATTTACTTCCGAACTTGCTATTTCTGTCTTATCATGTTGGACCTAAGTTACTGACACGGCATGATGGTCTATAGTTTGATTGACATGTAGTTATTTTGATAATAGACATGTAGTCCTTGATAATAGAACCTAACAGTGTTCCAGAAGTTGATACTTGAGTAATACAACATGCAGCCCTGTGACACTCAGGGGGCTGCAATAGTCTGACAAAGCACAGCCTGTGCTGCACAGGTCATAACAGCGTAGGCAGGGGTGACCTGCCATGCCAAGCTATGCAGTGGGTGAGAGGGCCGGGATTACACACGTGATGTTTCCCCGGTAATGGAGAGATAGCTAATGAACGTAGTATTAATTTGGTCATGTGACACACAGAGACAGGGCCCCTGATGTATGCAGTCATCTCTCTACCCATGGATGTACATCTTGGGATCTATTTATATGTCAACCTACCTTTGTTTTCTCAGCAACAGTTTCGACAACCATCCAACACAACCACCAGCACCAGCTATAATAATGGGGGTGAACTTCTGAATCTATATGAAAAAAAGTTGATGGCATGTCCAAGAAAACCATGCCTTTTGCCATAGGTAAGATCTAACAATCAAAGAAACTACAGTTTCATGTGTATCTTGGTCACGATTAACAATTAGAACTAGCTGGTTGACGACCCATGGCTGGACTGGGATTTGGCAAGATAGGAAGATACAGAAACAGTAACATAGTAACCCACTGTGCCCATGGATATTTTTTTGACATAACAGAGGAGTGGTTGATTCCTTTTTACGTTCATATTTATGCTCAATCATGTTTTTGGTGCACTTAAAAGGAGTGTGTAAATCACAGACCCATCCATTAATAGAATATCAAATGTAAAAGTAATGCCTAAACTGTCACCTCCTCTGCCTTGGCGATGCTTCTGCTGCTTGGGTACATCTATCAAATCAAATTTGTTTTTGCCACATACACATGGTTAGCAGGTGTTAATGCGAGTGTAGCGAAATGCTTGCGCTTCTAGTTCTGACCATACAGTAATATCTAACAAGTAATCTAACCTAACAATTTCACAAAAACTACCTTATACACACAAGTGTAAAGGAAGGAATAAGAATATGTACATAAAAATATATGAATGAGTGATGGCCGAACAGCATAGGCAAGATGCAGTAGATGGTATAGAGTACAGTATATACATATGAGATGAGTAATGTAGGGTAGGTAAACAGTATATAAAGTGGCATTGTTTAAAGTGGCTAGTGATACATTTATTACATCCATTTTTCTATTATTAAAATGGCTAGAGTTGAGTCAGTATGTTGGCAGCAGCCACTCAATGTCAGTGATGGCTGTTTAACATTCTGATGGCCTTGAGATAGAAGCTGTTTTTCAGTCTCTCGGTCCCCGCTTTGATGCACCTGTACTGACCTCGCCTTTTTTAACCTTTATTTTACTAGGCAAGTCAGTTAAGAACAAACTCTTGAAGGCCTAGGAACAGTGGCTTAACTGCCTGTTCAGGGGCAGAACGACAGATTTGTACCTTGTCAGCTTGGGGATTCGATCTTGCAACCATTCAGTTACTAGTCCAATGCTCTAACAACTAGGACACACTGTCCTTCTGGATGATAGCGGGGTGAACAGGCAGTGGCTCAGGTGGTTGTGGTCCTTGATGATCTTTTTGACCTTTCCATGACATCGGGTGATGTAGGTGTCCTGGAGGGCAGGTAGTTTGCCCCCGGTGATGCGTTGTGCAGACCTCACTACCCTCTGGAGAGCCTTACGGTTATGGGCAGAGCAGTTACCGTACCAGGCGGTGATACAGCCCGACAGGATGCTCTCGATTGTGCATCTGTAAACGTTTGTGAGTGTTTTTGCTGACAAGCCATATTTCTTCAGCCTCCTGCGGTTGAAGAGGCGCTGCTGCGCCTTCTTCACCACGCTGTCTGTGTGGGTGGACCATTTCAGTTTTTCCGTGATGTGTACGCAGAGGAACTTAAAACTTTCTACCCTCTCCACTACTGTCCCGACGATGTGGAGTAGGGGGCTGCTTCCTCTGCTGTTTCCTGAAGTCCACGATCATCTCCTTTGTTTTGTTGACATTGAGGGTGAGGGTATTTTCCTGACACCACACTCCGAGGGCCCTCACCTCCTCCCCATAGGCCGTCTCGTCGTTGTTGGTAATCAAGCCTACCTCTGTAGTGTCGTCTGCAAAACTTGATGATTGAGTTGGAGGCGTGCATGACCACACAGTCGTATTTGAACAGGGAGTACAGGAGAGGGCTGATAACTCACCCTTGTGGGGCCCTAGTGTTGAGGATCAGCGGGGTGGAGATGTTGTTACCTACCCTTGACTAGTCTCTCAAAGCATCTCATGATGACGGAAGTGAGTGCTACAGGACGGTAGTCATTTAGCTCAGTTACCTTAGCTTTCTTGGGAACAGGAACAATGGTGGCCCTCTTGAAGCATGTGGACTGGGATAAGGATATTTAAATATGTCTGTAAACACACCAGCCAGCTGGTCTGTGCATGCTCTGAGGACGCAGCTGGGGATGCCGTCTGGGCCTGCAGCCTTGCGAGGGTTAACACGTTTAAATGTTTTACTCACGTCGGCTGCAGTGAAGGAGAGCCCGCAGGTTTTGGTAGCGGGCCGTGCCAGTGGCACTGTATTGTCCTCGAAGTGAGCAAAGAAGTTGTTTAGTCTGTCTTGGAGCAAGACATTGTGGTCCGCGATTTTTCTTTTGTAGTCCGTGATTGACTGTAGACCCTGCCACATACCTCTCGTGTTTGAGCAGTTGAATTGCGACTTTATTTTGTCCCTATACTCACGCTTAGCTTGTTTGATTGCCTTGCGGAGGGAATAGTTACACTGTTTGTATTTGGCAGCTTGCCCTGATTAAAAACAGTGGTTTGCGCTTTCAGTGTTGCGAGAATCCTGCCATCAATCCATGGTTTCTGGTTGGGAAACATTTTAATAGACGCTGTGGGTACAACATCCCCGATGCACTTGCTAATAAACTCGCTCACCGAATCAGCGTTTTCATCAATGTTGTTGTTCGACGCTATGCGGAACATATCCCAGACCACGTGATCGAAGCAATCTTGAAGAGTGGAATCCGATTGGTCGAACCAGTGTTGAACAGACCTGAGTGTGTGTGCTTCCTGTTTTAGTTTCTGTCTATAGACTGGGAGCAACAAAATGGAGTCGTGGTCAGCTTTTCCAAAAGGGGGGCGGGGGAGGGCCTTATATGCGTCACGGAAGTTAGAATAACAATGATCTAGGGTTTTGCCAGCACGGGTCGCGCAATCAATATGCTGATAGAATTTAGGGAGCCTTGTTTCAGATTAGCCTTGTTAAAATCCCCAGCTACAATAAATGCAGCCTCAGGATATGTGTTTTCCAGTTTACATAGAGTCTAATTAAGTTCTTTCAGGGCCGTCGATGTGACTGCTTGGGGGGGAATATACATGACTGTGATTATGATAGATTACAATTCTCTTGGTAGATAATGCGGTCGGCATTTGATTGTGAGGAATTCTAAGTCAGTTGAACAAAAGGACTTGAGTTCCTGTATGTTGTTATGATCACACCACGTTTCGTTAATCATTAGGCATACACCGCCGCCCTTCTTCTTACCAGAGAGATGCTTGTTTCTGTCAGTGCGATGCATGAAGAAACAACGTGGCTGTACTGACTCCGATAGCGTGTCTCGAGTGAGCCATGTTTCTGTGAAACAAAGAAAGTGACAGTCTCTGATGTCTCTCTGGAAGGAAACTCTTGCTTGGATTTCGTCTACCTTGTTGTCAAGAGACTGGACATCGGCGAGTAGTATGCTCTGGAGCGGTGTGCGATATGTCCTTCTACGGAGCCTGGCCAGAAGACCGCTCCGTCTGCCCCTTCTGCGGCGCTGTTGTTTTGGGTCGCCGGCTGGGATCCAATCCATTGTCCTGGGTGGTGGGCCAAACAGAGAATCCGCTTCGGGAAAGTCGTATTCCTGGTCGTAATGTTGGTGAGTTGTCGTTGCTCTTATATCCAATAGTTCCTCCTGACTGTATGTAATTAAACCTAAGATTTCCTGGGGTAACAATGTAAGAAAAAACACATAAAAAAACAAAAAACTGCATAGTTTCCTACGAACGCGAAGCGGGGGCGGCCATCTCTGTCGGCGCCGGAAGTCAAGTGTAACATATAAAAGCAAGGAGTTTTGCTGATTCTTGTTCTGGTAATGTTTTCTCTGTGCCCAACAAGACTATTGAAAGTAAGGCTAAGGTCATTGAGATTGAGATAGACATCAATGGAATGAGTGTGAGCATGCTTTCCACCCGAACACTGAGAGAGGGAAATGTAAATATTAAAATGCCTGTAGTTATACATCACCTGGATGGCAAATCCTTGGCAAAATGAATACCTCCATTACATGGCAGACAAGTGATACTGAAGGTTGAGATCACTTTATCAATTGTGCACAAGGTTTATCCCAACACCTCCAAAAGACACACATAAAGTTGAAGTTGGAAGTTTACATACACCTTAGCCAAATACATTTAAACTCAGTTCCTGACATTTAATCCTAGTAAAAATCCCTGTCTTAGGTCAGTTATATCACCACTTTATTTAAAGGAAGTGATATGTCAGAAAAATAGTAGAGAGAATTATTTATTTCAGCTTTTATTTCTTTCATCACATTCCCAGTGGGTCAGAAGTTTACATACACTCAATTAGTATTTGGTAGCATTGCCTTTAAATTGTTTATTTGGGTCAAATGTTTCGGTTAGCCTTACACAAGCTTCCCACAATAAGTTGGGTGCATATTGGCCAATTCCTCCTGACAGAGCTGGTGTAACTGAGTCAGGTTTGTAGGCCTCCTTCCCGCACACGCTTTCTCAGTTCTGCCCACAAATGGAATTGAAGTCAGGGCTTTCTGATGGCCACTCCAGTGCCTTGACTGTGTTGTCCCTAAGCCATTTTGCCACAACTTTGGAAGTATGCTTGGGGTCATTGTCCATTTGGAATACCCATTTGCAACCAATCTTTAAATTCCTGACTGATGTCTTGAGATGTTGCTTCAATATATCCACATAATTTTCCTACCTCATGATGCCATCTATTTTGTGAAGCACACAAAACATAACCTAAACATAACAATGGTAACATTTGCACTGAGCTAAAGGGTAGAGCTGCCGCTTTCAAGGTGCGGGACTCTAACCCGGAAGCTTACAAGAAATCCTGCTATGCCCTGCGATGAACCATCAAACAGGCAAAGCGACAATACAGGGCTAAGATTTAATCATACTTCACCGGCTCTGACGCTCGTCTTATGTGGCAGGGCTTGCACACTATTACAGACTACAAAGGGAAGCACAGCCGTGAGGTGCCCAGTGACACGAGCATGCCAGACGAGCCTGCCTGTCTTCACTGACATTTTCAACAAGTCCCTGATTAAGTCTGTAATACCAACATGTTTCAAGCAGACCACCATAGTCCCTGTGCCTAAGAACACAAAGGCAACCTGCCTAAATGACTACAGACCCGTAGCACTCACGTCTGTAGTCATGAAGTGCTTTTAAAGGTTGGTAATGGCTCACATCAACACCATTATCCCAGAAACCCTAGACCCACTCCAATTTGCATACCACCCAAACAGATCCACAGATAATGCAATCTCTATTGCACTCCACACATCACTTTCCCACCTGGACAAAAGGGGAAGGAGGATACCTGGTCAGTTGAATGTATCACTGCCTGGTATGGCAACTGCTCGGCCTCTGACAGCAAGGCACGACAGAGGGTAGTGCGCACGGCCCAGTACATCACTGGGGCCAAGCTTCCTGCCATCCAGGACCTCTATACCAGTCAGTGTCAGAGGAAGGCCCTAAAAGACTCCAGCCACCCTAGTCATAGACTGTTCTCTCTGCCACCGCACGGCAAGCGGTACCGGAGCGCCAGGTCTATGTCCAAAAGGCTTCTTAACAACTAATCAAATGGCTACCCAGACTATTTGCATAGTCCCCCACCCCTCTTTTATGCTGCTGCTACTGTTTATTATATATGCATAGTCACTTTAACTCTACCTACATTTATATATTACCTCAATTACCTTGACTAACCTGTGCCCCCGCACATTGACTCTCTACCGGTACCCCCTGTATATAGCCTTGCTAAGGTTATTTTACTGCTGCTCTTTAATGATTTGTTATTTGAATTAAAATATTTACTTATCTATTTTTGCTTAACACTTTTTTTTAAACTGCATTGTTGGTTAAGGGCTTGTAAGTAAGCATTTCAATGTTGTATTCGGCGCATGTGACAAATCAAATTTGATTTGATTATATATACACATACAGTGACTTTAGAAAGTATTTCTTCCAATTGACTTACTACAAATTGTGTTGTGTTAGATCCTGAATTCAAAATCAATCAAGTGTATTTTTCTCTCTCACCCTTCTAAACACAATACCCCATAATTACAAAAGAAAAGAAAGAAAAAAACATTTATTGAAAAGTAAATACAGTAATATCTAATTTACATAAGTATTCACACCCCTGAATCAATACTTTGTAGATGCACCTTTGGCAGAGATTACAGCTGTGAGTATTTCTGGGTAAGACTCTAAAGAGTTAACACCTGGACTGTACAATATTTGCCCATTGTTCTTTTCAAAATTCTTCAAGCTCGGTCAAAGTGGTTGTTGATCATTGCTAGATGATCATTGAAAGTAGATTTGAATCAAAAGTGTAACTAGGCCACTTAGGAACATTCATCTTAGTAAGCAACTCCAGTGTATATTTGGCCTTGTGTTTTAGGTTATTGTCCTGCTGAAAGGTGAATTTGCCTGACAGTATCTGTTGGAAAGAGATTGAACCACGTTTTCTTCTAGGATTTTGCCTGTGCTTAGCTCCATTCCATGTTTTTAACTCCCTGGTCTTTGCCGACGATGATATTAAGTCGTTTAACCTTACCGTTCAAAGGGAACGTATGCAGCCGGCTATACACTTGTATCCTCTGTGGACCAAAGAAAGTATGCATATTTTCCACATTTCCACATTGGACTTCTCACCATTAAATCGATTTAAGTAGGAAATCGACACCTTTGCAGCCTGAATGGAAAATGTCTTACGTATGAATTGGTCCACGGGGGATATGAGTGTCGGCTGCATACTTTCCCTTTGGACGTTAAAATGAAACGACTCAATACCGCGATCTGTTGGCCTTAGGGCAGATCAATAACATTTGTTAGGCTAGTAGGGTTTTCAGTTCGTTACTCTGTTCCACTGCAAATACCATAATCATCCTGTAGTGACTTCTTTACCATTTGAATATAGCCACTGCCCAAGCAGGGTTGTTTCTGACGCATGCAGTCTATATTAAAAGTTCCCAGGATATGGTACAACAAAAATAGGATTTATTTTCCTTTAGATCTAAACAAAAAATGTTTCACCCACCCACATTTTGGCTTGAGGCGGAGAGAAGATTCTGAAATTGTATAACTAACTTAGTGTAATTCTACTCATTTTGCCACAAGATGGAGAGAAATGTTTGCATTGCTAGTAAAAAAACTGCAAGGGTTAGGACAAGAAAAGCATGGAGGCAGGGAGGTAACACTACCTCCCCTAAAGGACACTAAAGGACCATAGTCTAAATTGGTTTGTTTGACTAACATCACTTCTTGTGTAGTGGAATAGTTTAGTGATCTCTAACCTTTGGCCAAAATTGTGAAAGGAATATCAATAATTAACATTTAGTATAACTGCAAGTTTATAAAGAAGCACCTTTCTCAGATTTGTCTTTGGAATTTTTAGAGCTTTCTGCCATAAAATATGTCCACATTGGCAATTACAAAACAACAATAAAACATACAAATAATTAAAACAAATGTTGGGATGATTGAAGTTTTGATGCGATCAACGGAAAATTCTTGAAGGATGCTGTTAAAATACAAAGCATGGAGAATGGTGAGCACTAAAGTTTTCATTTAGTTGCTTTGAGCTAGATGTTTTTGGCACTTTAATATTACAGTGCTATTATTACAGTGTATTTGTTCCTGTAAGTACATTATAACAAGTATTGTATTTACTCATTGTTACTTACACTTAATGTATAGTCAATGTATGTGTGTACACTAATTTAACTTAATTACTGTGTCATTAACATTGTACCATGTTTTTTCTTAGTAAATGACTGGTCATTTTTGCGCTGTAAAATATAATGCTACAGCTACCGCCCTTAGTTAACCCTTGACAGAATGCTTTTGTCATATTTCACTGGATTAAGTTTTAGACTCCGTCCACACCTCACAGTCATTAGACACCATCCAACCAACCAAATTGACAGTAGTTAGAGAGGAAAAGCAAACTACTGTCTCAGTAAACAAATAATGGAGAAAAATGATTAGTGGGGCTTATGTTTCCCATCAAGGCACTCTTGAAGAACGAATAAACACACTTCTTGATTTAAACCTCAAACTAAAAACATTTTACTGACCCCCCTCTTGACAGCAGAGAAGCATATTTTTTTGTTAATTTCGGGCAATTCTACACATTTTGCCATGAGGCATAGAGACAATGTTTCCATTTTAAAGCATGTTTGCTGCAATTCTACACATTATGCCATGGAGCGGAGAGAAGATTTTGAAATGTATAACTCATTTCATGTCATTCTACTCATTTTGCCATGGGGCGGAGATGCAAATTTGCAGTTCTACAGCAAATTTCCTGCAATTCTACATATTTTGCCATAGGGTGGAGAGAAATGTTTGCAGTTTTAAATATGATATTAACCCCGGTTGGTAATTCAACCATGATTAGGCCTATTAAAAGTTTAGATAGCTGGCTGCTAGTCGTTTAACCTTACCGTTCAAAGGGAACGTATGCAGCCGGCTATACACTTGAATCCTCTGTGGACCAAAGAAAGTATGCATATTTTCCACATTTCCACATTGGACTTCTCACCATTAAATCGATTTAAGTAGGAAATCGACACCTTTGCAGCCTGAATGGAAAATGTCTTACGTATGAATTTGTCCACCGGGGATATGAGTGTCGGCTGCATACTTTCCTTTTGGACGTTAAAATGAAACGACTCAATATCGCGATCTGTTGGCCTTAGGGCAGATCAATAACATTTGTTAGGCTAGTAGGGTTTTCAGTTCGTTACTCTGTTCCACTGCACATACCATAATCATCCTGTAGTGACTTCTTTACCATTTGAATATAGCCACTGCCCAAGCAGGGTTGTTTCTGACGCATGCAGTCTATATTAAAAGTTCCCAGGATATGGTACAACAAAAATAGGATTTATTTTCCTTTAGATCTAAACAAAAAATGTTTCACCCACCCACATTTTGGCTTGGGGCGGAGAGAAGATTCTGAAATTGTATAACTAACTTAGTGTAATTCTACTCATTTTGCCACAAGATGGAGAGAAATGTTTGCATTGCTAGTAAAAAAACTGCAAGGGTTAGGACAAGAAAAGCATGGAGGCAGGGAGGTAACACTACCTCCCCCTAAAGGACACTAAAGGACCATAGTCTAAATTGGTTTGTTTGACTAACATCACTTCTTGTGTAGTGGAATAGTTTAGTGATCTCTAACCTTTGGCCAAAATTGTGAAAGGAATATCAATAATTAACATTTAGTATAACTGCAAGTTTATAAAGAAGCACCTTTCTCAGATTTGTCTTTGGAATTTTTAGAGCTTTCTGCCATAAAATATGTCCACATTGGCAATTACAACACAACAATAAAACATACAAATAATTAAAACAAATGTTGGGATGATTGAAGTTTTGATGCGATCAACGGAAAATTCTTGAAGGATGCTGTTAAAATACAAAGCATGGAGAATGGTGAGCACTAAAGTTTTCATTTAGTTGCTTTGAGCTAGATGTTTTTGGCACTTTAATATTACAGTGCTATTATTACAGTGTATTTGTTCCTGTAAGTACATTATAACAAGTATTGTATTTACTCATTGTTACTTACACTTAATGTATAGTTAATGTATGTGTGTACACTAATTTAACTTAATTACTGTGTCATTAACATTGTACCATGTTTTTTCTTAGTAAATGACTGGTCATTTTTGCGCTGTAAAATATAATGCTACAGCTTTAGTTAACCCTTGACAGAATGCTTTTGCCATATTTCACTGGATTAAGTTTTAGATTCCGTCCACACCTCACAGTCATTAGACACCATCCAACCAACCAAATTGACAGTAGTTAGAGAGGAAAAGCAAACTACTGTCTCAGTAAACAAATAATGGAGAAAAATGATTAGTGGGGCTTATGTTTCCCATCAAGGCACTCTTGAAGAACGAATAAACACACTTCTTGATTTAAACCTCAAACTAAAAACATTTTACTGACCCCCCTCTTGACAGCAGAGAAGCATATTTTTTTGTTAATTTCGGGCAATTCTACACATTTTGCCATGAGGCATAGAGACAATGTTTCCATTTTAAAGCATGTTTGCTGCAATTCTACACATTATGCCATGGAGCGGAGTGTCAGGATTTGGCCAGGGTTGTTCCGGGTTTTGGTCACTAGATGCCCCCATTGTGCTTTTTGACCTTATGTTTTTTCCCTTGATTCCCATTATTATTTGCACCTGTGCCTCGTTTCCCCTGATTGTATTTAAACCCTTAGTTTCCCTCAGTTCTGTGCTCTGTGTTTGTATGTTAGCACCCAGCCCTAGTGTTCTGTGTATTCTTGTCGATTCCGGTGGACGCTCTTGTGGAATTCTGTTTTTGTTTTTTGAGTATCTCTTGAGGCTTTTTTGTGCTATACCTACCACCTTTTGGATTTGCCATTTTGTATTGAAGGACTTCTCCTTTTTACTTTATTAAATACACCGTCTTAAGTACTGCTGTGTCTGCCTCATCTTCTGGGTTCTGCTGACTATTCGTGGCTCAGTTGGTTAAGTGACTGTTTCTCACTCCGGAGACCCAGGTTCGTAACTGGGTCCTGACAGAAACACAGAGCCATAAATGAACCCAAAGGCAGCCAGTTCCCAGGACCTTTTTGCCATGCTGTCCCACCACCAGGAGACTGTCCAACGCCACGAAGCCGCCCTGGTTCAGCAAGAGGCCTTAATGGCTAGACATTGTCATCTTCTGTCGGAGATGCTGACTTCCATTAAGCAAATATCTGATCGTCTTACCCCGGCAACAGTTCCCGTCCCAGTACCTCAGATTCACGTACCCATGGCAGTTAACCCCATGGCTGAACCTCGTCTTCCACCTCCCCAACGGTTCTCAGGTGATCCAAGTGCTTGTAAAGGGTTTCTCACCCAATGTTCTCTCTCCTTTGAGCTACAACCCTCGTCGTTTCCCACCGACCGGTCTAAGATCGCTTATATCATCACCCTGCTGTCGGAAAAAGCCCTGGCCTGGGCTACTGCTGTGTGGGATGCCCATAGTTCCTGCTGTGCCAGCTACTCTGCCTTTGCTGAGGAATTCAAACGAGTGTTTCAAGGCCCAAGCAGTGGTTCTGACTCAGCCAAACAGCTCCTGACTCTCCACCAAGGTTGGCGCAGCGTGACGGACTATGCCATCCAGTTCCGCACGGTGGCAGCAGCGAGTGGTTGGAACAACGAGGCGCTCACGGTGTGCTTTCTGAAAGGCCTTTCCGACACTATCCAAGATGAACTGGCCACTCGGGAACCACCGGACAATCTCGAGTCCCTGATCAAGTTGGCCTCACGCATTGACCAGCGTCTGAGAGAGAGAGAACTCAACCGTAGACCTCTAGCCCCTATCAGTCCCAGCTCCGAGTCCCCACCTTTATCCTCGCTGGCTCCACCGGAACCCATGCAGATTGGACGCATCTCCCAGGCTGAGAGAGACCGCCGGATGAGGGAGCGACGCTGTCTATATTGCGGCAAACCGGGCCATTTCCGTTCCACGTGTCCCGGGCTCCAGGGAAACGCTCTGTCCCGTACAGACCGGGGGAACTGTAACGGGAAACATAACCTCCTCCCATCCGTCCAACTCCCGTCTGCTCATTCCAGTCACCCTCTCCTGGGACAACCACAAGCTTCACCTTCAGGCCTTGGTAGACTCTGGAGCCGCAGGTAACTTCATGGATGGTGTCTGGGCGAAGGAGAATGGCGTTCCCTCTGAACCTCTAAGTGACCCCATGAGGGTTACTACATTGGATGGAAGCCCTTTGGGATCTGGACTTGTCACTCATGTCACTACCTCCTTGCGACTTTCAGTTTCACAAAACCAGGAATTGATGAACTTTCATTTGATCTCCTGTTCCGAGTTCCCTCTCGTCCTTGGATACCCCTGGCTTCACAGCCATAACCCTCACATCGACTGGTCTATGGGCACTATCAAGCAGTGGGATCCTACGTGCCAAGCTACTTGTATTTTCCAGAATTCTCCGAGTTCTACTCCCGAGTCTTTAGAATCCATCGACCTGACCCGAGTTCCCGAGTGTTACCATGACCTCAAACTGGTGTTTAGCAAACAGAGGGCCACCATGCTACCACCCCATAGACCTTACGATTGCCCCATCGACCTGTTTCCGGGCACTTGCCCCCCAGGGGTCGGATCTTTTCCCTATCTCCACCCGAACGAGCTGCTATGGATACCTACATCAAGGACGCTCTGGAAGCAGGCCTCATGCGTCCATCCACCTCCCCGGCGGGAGCAGGGTTTTTCTTTGTGGCCAAGAAAGACGGTGGATTACGTCCTTGCATCGACTACCGGGGACTCAATGCCATAACCGTCCGTAACCGTTACCCGCTACCCCTTATGGCCACAGCCTTCGAGCTGCTCCAGGAAGCAGTTGTTTTCACTAAGCTTGACCTGCGGAACGCATACCATCTTGTGCAGATCAGACCTGGTGACGAGTGGAAGACCGCTTTCAACACGCCTACTGGTCACTATGAATACTTGGTGATGCCCTTCGGCCTGACCAACGCCCCAGCGGTGTTCCAAGCGCTCATAAACGATGTGCTTAGGGATATGCTTAACATATTTGTGTTCGTTTACCTGGATGACATCCTCATCTTTTCGAGCTCCCTTCAAGAACACACTAAGCATGTCAGACAAGTACTCAAACGCCTCCTAGACAGCCATCTGTACGTTAAGCCGGAAAAATGTGAATTCCATTCATCCCGAGTACAATTCCTGGGATTTGTAGTGGAACCCGGTCGAGTCCAAATGGACCCCAGGAAGGTAGGGGCGGTAGCGGATTGGCCCACCCCAAATCCGTTAAGGAAGTTCAGCGTTTCCTGGGCTTCACAAACTTTTACCGCAAGTTCATCAAGAACTTCAGCTTGGTGGCAGCCCCTCTCTCAGCTTTAACCAAGGGTGGCAATGCAAGGTTTTTGTGGGGAAGAGAAGCTGAGACGGCCTTCCAAGGACTCAAGCAGCGCGTTCTCTCTGCTCCCATCCTGATACTACCGACTACGGATGAACCATTTGTGGTGGAGGTAGACGCATCAGAGGTTGGTGTTGGAGCTGTCCTGTCTCAGAGGGTGAAGACAAGAAGCTTCATCCGTGCGCTTTCTTCTCACACCGGCTTACCCCGACTGAGAGGAACTACGATGTGGGGGATCGTGAACTCCTAGCGGTTAAGATGGCATTGAAGGAATGGAGACACTGGCTCGAGGGGGCTTCTCACCCGTTTCAAGTGCTTACGGACCACAAAAATCTGGAGTATATCCAGCAGGCGAAGCGGTTGAACTCTAGACAAGCTAGATGGTCTCTTTTCTTCAATCGATTCCAGTTTATCCTCACCTATCGGCCCGGGTCGAAGAATCTCAAACCGGATGCCCTGTCCCGAGTCTACGCTCCTGCCATTCGAGATGACACGGACATGCCTGTCCTTCCTGCTGCTAAGATTGTGGCTCCGATCTCGTGGCAAGTTGAGGATACCGTGAGACGTGCTCAAGCTAGCGAACCGGACCCGAAAGGAGGTCCTGCCAATCGGTTGTTTGTCCCCAAGGCAGTGAGGACTCAGGTCCTTCTGTGGGGGCACTCCTCTCGCCTCACCTGTCATCCGGGCGTAGGTCGCACCTTGGAGTTCATCCAGCGTAAGTTCTGGTGGCCTACCATAAGAGAAGACGTTGCCACTTTCGTCAATGCCTGCCCCGTGTGCTGCCAGGGCAAATCTTCTCACCTCCGCCCTCAAGGACTCCTTCACCCTTTACCTGTTCCCCACAGACCCTGGTCCCATATCTCATTGGACTTTATTACTGGACTTCCTCCATCCCATGGCAATACTACTATCCTAGTCATAATCGACAGGTTTTCAAAGGCGGCCAGGTTCGTCCCTCTGACTAAGTTACCTTCTGCCAAGGAAACGGCTGAGTTGGTAATTAATCATGTGTTCCGAGTCTTCGGCATTCCTCAAGATATGGTTTCTGACAGAGGTCCCCAGTTCGCCTCAAGGTTTTGGAAGGCCTTCTGCCAACTCATGGGGGCTTCTGCCAGTCTATCTTCAGGGTACCATCCGGAGTCCAACGGCCAAACAGAGAGGATGAATCAAGAGCTGGAAACCACCCTCCGATGTATGACTCGTGACAACCCGTCCACATGGTCGTCCTTTATTGTTTGGGCCGAATACGCGCACAACACCTTGCGCTCCTCCTCCACTGGTATGTCCCCGCACGAGTGTCAGTTTGGCTATGCTCCTCCATTGTTCCCGGACCAGGAGGCAGAAGTCAGAGTGCCTTCAGCCTTGAAGTTCGTCAGATGCTGTCGGCTTATGTGGAGGAAGACCCTTCTTAATCTTATGCGTTCCTCACAGAGGTACCAACAACAAGCCAACAGACGTCGCCGTCCCGGGCCTACCCTGCGCCCCGGCCAGAGAGTCTGGCTCTCCACAAGAGACTTACCACTACGGGTGGAGTCTTGCAAGCTGTCCCAGAAATACATCGGTCCCTTCAAGGTTGCCAGGAGAGTTAACCCAGTTTCTTATCGCCTACACTTACCCAGATCCCTTAAGATTAATCCCACATTTCACATTTCATTGTTAAAACCTGTTGTTTTTTCTCCCCTTGTCCCGGCAGACAGACCTCCCCCTCCGCCTCGTGTCATTGGAGGCCAGCTGGCTTATACCGTCCATCGGATACTGGATTCCCGCCGGGTGCAGCGGTCCTGGCAGTATCTGGTGGACTGGGAAGGCTACGGTCCCGAGGAGCGCTCCTGGGTTCCTGCCAAAGACATCCTGGACCCTGACCTCATTCGTCAGTTCAGGGCCCTCCACCCTGAGAGAGCTGGTAGGAATGTCAGGATTTGGCCAGGGTTGTTCCGGGTTTTGGTCACTAGATGCCCCCATTGTGCTTTTTGACCTTATGTTTTTTCCCTTGATTCCCATTATTATTTGCACCTGTGCCTCGTTTTCACTGATTGTATTTAAACCCTTAGTTTCCCTCAGTTCTGTGCTCTGTGTTTGTATGTTAGCACCCAGCCCTAGTGTTCTGTGTATTCTTGTCGATTCCGGTGGACGCTCTTGTGGAATTCTGTTTTTGTTTTTTGAGTATCTCTTGAGGCTTTTTTGTGCTATACCTACCACATTTTGGAATTGCCATTTTGTATTGAAGGACTTCTCCTTTTTACTTTATTAAATACACCGTCTTAAGTACTGCTGTGTCTGCCTCATCTTCTGGGTTCTGCTGACTATTCGTGGCTCAGTTGGTTAAGTGACTGTTTCTCACTCCGGAGACCCAGGTTCGTAACCGGGTCCTGACACGGAGAGAAGATTTTGAAATGTATAACTCATTTCATGTCATTCTACTCATTTTGCCATGGGGCGGAGATGCAAATTTGCAGTTCTACAGCAAATTTCCTGCAATTCTACATATTTTGCCATAGGGTGGAGAGAAATGTTTGCAGTTTTAAATATGATATTCACCCCGGTTGGTAATTCAACCATGATTAGGCCTATTAAAAGTTTAGATAGCTGGCTGCTAGTCGTTTAACCTTACCGTTCAAAGGGAACGTATGCAGCCGGCTATACACTTGTATCCTCTGTGGACCAAAGAAAGTATGCATATTTTCCACATTTCCACATTGGACTTCTCACCATTAAATCGATTTAAGTAGGAAATCGACACCTTTGCAGCCTGAATGGAAAATGTCTTACGTATGAATCGGTCCACGGGGGATATGAGTGTCGGCTGCATACTTTCCTTTTGGACGTTAAAATGAAACGACTCAATATCGCGATCTGTTGGCCTTAGGGCAGATCAATAACATTAGTTAGGCTAGTAGGGTTTTCAGTTCGTTACTCTTCCACTGCACATACCATAATCATCCTGTAGTGACTTCTTTACCATTTGAATATAGCCACTGCCCAAGCAGGGTTGTTTCTGACGCATGCAGTCTATATTAAAAGTTCCCAGGATATGGTACAACAAAAATAGGATTTATTTTCCTTTAGATCTAAACAAAAAAAGTTTCACCCACCCACATTTTGGCTTGGGGCGGAGAGAAGATTCTGAAATTGTATAACTAACTTAGTGTAATTCTACTCATTTTGCCACAAGATGGAGAGAAATGTTTGCATTGCTAGTAAAAAAACTGCAAGGGTTAGGACAAGAAAAGCATGGAGGCAGGGAGGTAACACTACCTCCCCCTAAAGGACACTAAAGGACCCTAGTCTAAATTGGTTTGTTTGACTAACATCACTTTTTGTGTAGTGGAATAGTTTAGTGATCTCTAACCTTTGGCCAAAATTGTGAAAGGAATATCAATAATTAACATTTAGTGTAACTGTAAGTTTATAAAGGAGCACCTTTCTCAGATTTGTCTTTGGAATTTTCAGAGCTTTCTGCCATAAAATATGTCCACATTGGCAATTACAACACAACAATAAAACATACAAATAATTAAAACAAATGTTGGGATGATTGAAGTTTTGATGCGATCAACGGAAAATTCTTGAAGGATGCTGTTAAAATACAAAGCATGGAGAATGGTGAGCACTAAAGTTTTCATTTAGTTGCTTTGAGCTAGATGTTTTTGGCACTTTAATATTACAGTGCTATTATTACAGTGTATTTGTTCCTGTAAGTACATTATAACAAGTATTGTATTTACTCATTGTTACTTACACTTAATGTATAGTCAATGTATGTGTGTACACTAATTTAACTTAATTACTGTGTCATTAACATTGTACCATGTTTTTTCTTAGTAAATGACTGGTCATTTTTGCGCTGTAAAATATAATGCTACAGCTACCGCCCTTAGTTAACCCTTGACAGAATGCTTTTGTCATATTTCACTGGATTAAGTTTTAGATTCCGTCCACACCTCACAGTCATTAGACACCATCCAACCAACCAAATTGACTGTAGTTAGAGAGGAAAAGCAAACTACTGTCTCAGTAAACAAATAATGGAGAAAAATTATTAGTGGGGCTTAAGTTTGCCATCAAGGCACTCTTGAAGAACGAATAAACACACTTCTTGATTTAAACCTCAAACTAAAAACATTTTACTGACCCCCCTCTTGACAGCAGAGAAGCATATTTTTTTGTTAATTTCGGGCAATTCTACACATTCTGCCATGAGGCATAGAGACAATGTTTCCATTTTAAAGCATGTTTGCTGCAATTCTACACATTATGCCATGGAGCGGAGAGAAGATTTTGAAATGTATAACTCATTTCATGTCATTCTACTCATTTTGCCATGGGGCGGAGATGCAAATTTGCAGTTCTACAGCAAATATCCTGCAATTCTACATATTTTGCCATAGGGTGGAGAGAAATGTTTGCAGTTTTAAATGTGATATTCACCCCGGTTGGTAATTCAACCATGATTAGGCCTATTAAAAGTTTAGATAGCTGGCTGCTAGTCGTTTAACCTTACCGTTCAAAGGGAACGTATGCAGCCGGCTATACACTTGTATCCTCTGTGGACCAAAGAAAGTATGCATATTTTCCACATTTCCACATTGGACTTCTCACCATTAAATCGATTTAAGTAGGAAATCGACACCTTTGCAGCCTGAATGGAAAATGTCTTACGTATGAATTTGTCCACCGGGGATATGAGTGTCGGCTGCATACTTTCCCTTTGGACGTTAAAATGAAACGACTCAATATCGCGATCTGTTGGCCTTAGGGCAGATCAATAACATTTGTTAGGCTAGTAGGGTTTTCAGTTCGTTACTCTGTTCCACTGCAAATACCATAATCATCCTGTAGTGACTTCTTTACCATTTGAATATAGCCACTGCCCAAGCAGGGTTGTTTCTGACGCATGCAGTCTATATTAAAAGTTCCCAGGATATGGTACAACAAAAATAGGATTTATTTTCCTTTAGATCTAAACAAAAAAAGTTTCACCCACCCACATTTCCGTCAAGTATTTATTTAACTCTAGCAATAAATGGTAAATGCGGATTTCGTATATACGGGCTCTCTGTCACACCTCGCAGGGCAAACAGAGAACTCGCCAACACCCTAACGGTATCTTCTTTAATACTCTGATAGAAGTAGTTCCTGCTTCCGAGCTGGCCTGTCAGAGTAGAGACTGGGTGTGGTTTAAACTCACTCAGCCTATCGTTGATTGTTGGCGCACAGGCTGGTCCCAGCCCCAGGTCACTCCAGTTGATAGATGTAACTGTTGCTGTGTAGAATACCTATGCGCTCATACCCTAGATACCGTTGTCACTCATCTGGTTCCTGTTATTGCTCAGTTTGAGTTCTAACAAAAGACAGTCTGTTTGCTACACTATGTTCTGTATGTGTCCCCCACAACTCATGATAACTGCCTATACCCAAGGTTAGCCATAGCCTTTCCGCTAATGTTATTTCTAACACACACAGACACCCTCATGATAGGCCAAGCATATTTTCAACCCTCACACTATCAGTGACTGACATACAATAACAAGAAAAAACTGCTAATGCACAACAGAATTTCATAGTTGCACGTTGTGTATTCTACTATTTTAACTTGCAACAGTAAATTGAGACCAAGACTGCATTGAGTAAGTGACTGAGGCTGTGTGAGTTTATTTTAGACAAAGAACATTTTACATTTACAACCCGCCCTAAATGTAAGCCAGGGCGGGATCAGCCAGCGGCGGCCCACGGCAGCCCACGGCAGCACCCGCTGCTCGTTGAGAAGAGTAAGAATGATACGTGCTAAGAGTCTCCAAAAGTCTCCAATAACACCAGAAAAAGCTGCTAGATTTGTCGCTATTCGCTATTTTGAAAACGTGTCGCTAGAGGGGTCTGAATACTCGCTAAATATAGCGACAAAGTCGCTAAATTGGCAACACTGATTTCTGACTGACAGTCACCGCCAATCTGCATCACAAATAAACATTTTGGATGATTGTCTCCCATAACTCCGCCCCATAGTTACCGTTGCAACGACCAGTCAACATGTGCTAGCAGTTCGGGGGGAAACAGATTGTCCATGTAATTCTATGATGTCCAAATTTGTGGCTATTAATGATATCGGCGTTTTCTGTGAAAAAGAAGGTGAGAATCTGTCTAACTTGTTCTTTGAATGTAAATTTGGGGCCGAATTTTGGGAAAACCTACAAAGTACTTATTTACCATTATGAACACTGCCTATAATTTTAACATAAAATGTATAATATGTTACTATTGCAATGATAACAAAACCACTGAAATTATTGTTGTTTTTTTATTCTTGTTGCCAAATACTTTATGCACAAACAAAAATTACAAAATTCTATACCAAAATTACCAATTTTTCTGATTGAATTTAATTTTCTTATTAAAATACTAACCCTAGTGAATAACAAAAAGAATAACATCTTCATGAATCATTATAATAAGATATTTTCAGAGTGAATATAATTGCACTTAAATTGTTTCTTTTTTGTATTTTATTTATATTTTTTGTATGTTTTAGCATTGTACCTGTGTTTGGTTTGCTAGACATGTTTGATGTAGCAATGTAAGTTGATATTTGTATTATGAATAATAAAAAAATAATAAAAAAATAATAAAAGTAGATTTTTTTTTTTTTTTTAAGATTGTGCTGCAAGCTAACTTTAGCTAACAAACTGGCTGCTAATTCCGTGGCTATATATATAGCTAACTCGCTAGCAACTCATTTTTACTGTAAAAAAATAGTAGATGGATGAGTTGATTTTATCCTCTGAACTAATAGCTCCAGCACCGTGCTCTGTTAGCTACAAGGCTAATAAGCTAGCTAGCATGTTGTGTGGTAATTTAGCTAGAAGGCTGCAGTGCAACATAACCAAAACCATTTACAACCTGCTCTAAATGCATCAATGACTATGCATACAGTAGACGGCAAGTTTCAAGTTGTGTGCATTTTAAGGGCTGAGTAGATGGACATAACCTGCTGCAATCATACTGGTCGAAGACATTGAAAAGTGTTTTTGTTTTTGCCACACACTATATAGCATGATGAAATGCCTTCAGATAACTCCCCTTGCTCTTCAATACCAACATGCAGTGCTTTCGGAAAGTATTCTGACACCTTCACTTTTTCCATATTTGGTTACGTTAAAGCCTTATTCTAAGATTGATTAAATACATACAAAATTATCAGCAATCAACACACAATACCGCATAATGACAAAGCGAAAATAGGTTTTTAGACATGTTTGCAAATGTATAAACAAGGCAAGGTACCTACCCAGCAACTGCTGAAAATATTCTTCCACTTCACATCCGCTTTAAGAAGATATTTATTAAAATAGTCTTGAGCTTCATGTGTCTCACCAGACAGCAGAAACAGTTTATTTGAATATGCAGTAGGCATATAGATATTACTGTAAAGAAATGCAGTTTATTTGAGTAATATTTAAAGGATGCTTCCAAATTACAGTTAATAACAGTGTTGTTCAGCATGTTACCCATATTGCAGTGCAATCTGTAGAATGAATGCTCTAAAACACATTTATGGTATTATATTATGCATCCTACAGTGTTTTACTGTTGAAATTACAGGAAAGTCTTACAGAGTAGCTAGATTCTTAGGCTAAATATTGACATCAATTCCATGTATGTGCAATCGATAGACCCAGAGTGTGAATTACACCATGACATTTGGGGGTCTCTGATGAGAAAGACGTAGCCTAATTTAAACTGGGAAAATGAATGACCTTTTAATAATGTGGCATGAACATAACCAGTCATGATATTTTAATCTGATTGTCAAACAAATAACTTTAAGCTACCGGTGCAAAGTAAGCTACCTGTGCATGTTTGTCCACTCCAAAATAATCCCAGCATCCAAACTGCACCTCAGCCTATACTTGCGCCTTTGAATGAATCGAAATAGACATCTGTTACAAAACACCTAAAACTGTGCATAATGACATTCAGCAATTGCCATTGATTAGGTGGTGGCCTACATTAATTGATGCATCTTGCTGACAAATGTACCTTTTTAGGCAGCCCCCCGCACCTCTCTGATTCAGGGGGTTGGGTTAAATGCGGAAGACACATTTCAGTTGAATACATTCAGTTGGACAACTGACTAGGTATCCCCCTTTCCCTTTTTTGTAGCCTGAAAAGTTGGGACACCTGAAATGGGGCTGAAACTGTCCCGGGAAAAACATGATGGTCACCTTAAAACACAAGGTAAATTTACTAGACTAGGCTACAATGTGTATGACCATGAACTTCAAATTGGGCTACCGGTAGCCAGTGATGTAGTGGTGAAAAGAATAGGTGGGTTAACTCTGAAAGTAACACCCCAATGAATTTTTCTGAAAAAGGTGGGTAAAAAGGCTTTGACTTGGGTTTGTCCTCCAGGAGGCCTACATCACTACCGGTAGCCTACACTCTCTCAGCCAGGCAATTTTACCCACATCATCACACGCAGAACATGTAGCCTACATTCAATGTAACACGAGTTGAATAAAAACATGTTGTCCATAATTCATCAGTTAATATTTGGAGTCTTCACACATCGTGTGACGTTAAACATTTCCGTTTTTTCCTTACATTCATGTCATTTATGATAGTATAATTTGTCATTTTTAAGCATTTAACAATTTAATTAGAACATTGAACTTAAACCCTGTATGAATAATGGATCAAGGAGATCTCATAAAATACACTAAGTGTAACTATGCCTACCTAACATTTCAGTATATTTTGCAGTCCGAACATTAAAACCTCTTCTAAACGAAAGAATCGGGCAGCAAAATGTATGCGCCATCACCTGGCTATGTGAGCAACAAATTTCAACATTCACCTTCTGCTACAATTTATATCAAGTCGTTTACCCATACAGTTTGATAAATCCAACTTATGCACCACACAGGTAGCACTGCCACTGCCTCTGCAACACAATGTTGCAGGGAAAATGCAGCGTTTCATTGGAAATATATGTACATCTGGTTTATCAAAACGCAATAACACTGTCAGTGTGATCGAGGCATAAATTTACCTGTATGCCTCTACCACCTGTGCAACAATGTATCATTTTACAAAAATGCTATCTCGCCAGTGCCAGTAGGGTAGGGTAGCCACTATAGCCCAAGAATGAACGTGAAATGAATAATTGCAATAACGCTGTCAGTGTGATGGAGGCATCACCTTAAAGCCCTACTGTCATTGACGTAGGCTATAGGCCTACTTGTTGGATGGATTGGATGTGCATTGGTGTCTAGCTGTAGGCTAGTTGTCTAGCGATATTGTCGACCATCATCAGCTGATCTAGGAAAGATAAACAAATATTGATAGAAAATAATAAAGATGAATACTACTTCTGGCCACAGATGGCACTGAGAACAACAGTAGGCTACCTGCGCGCACCTGAAAAACAAAGCAATGAGCTGACTGACAAAAGAAAATAATGACAAATTAAAGGATACATCTAATGCATTGGAATAAAAGCTATTTCTTATCAAGGACGCATGAGAAACAAATGGTGAAAATGAGGAAGTACAAAGGAAAATCTATCCATAAAGGAGCGAGGCTGAGGCCGGAATTCAGCACTACTGAGTGGACAGCACTGCCACATAGAAATGCTGTAAATGGTTTAAACCATGCCAGAGAGGTGGTGGGGGTGTTTAATTTGGAAGCTGTTATTTTCATATTTACCACTGCAAAATATATGTATCAGTACATTTTAAACAAATAGGAGAATGGTTAAATTATAATTATATAGGGGAGCTAATGTTTCATTCAGGGGAACTGAGCCCCCCATGGCTCCCCCGTAATTCGCACCCTGGATAGACCTACCTAGTAATAAGACATCTACTGGGCCTGCCTATAGGCTACTATTAAAAGCTCACGCATTTCACTGTAGACTACCCTAACCATTAATCCAAAGGTCAACATTGTAAGGTCAATGTCAACGTCGCTTAACTTGCTACTTCATGTTTAATTATTATTTAGAATTTTAATTGTTTGATTATTTAATTTTTTAATATCTTTGTTGAGCAAAATATGAGAACCAATGTGTCACGTCTACTCCAGCTCCTCCACTCTGGCGCTCATTGTCACCAGTTTACTCATTATTACGCACACCTGTCACCATCATCGCATGTGCCTGCGCCTCACCTGGACTCCATCACCTCCCTAATTAACTCCTCTATATCTGTCATTCCCTTAGGTTCTTTCCTCAGGAGTTATTGTTTCTGTTTTACATGTTTCATGTCTGTACGCTACTCGTGTTCATTATTTTGTTCCATGTTCCGTTATTTATTAAATTGACTCCCTGTTACCTGCTTCCTGATTATTAGCATACACGTTATACATTGTCATCATATCCTATGTTGAGGTCACGATGCTAATGGAACAAGTGACTTTGACTTTATTCATTCTTTCTCACAGTTTACACAAACTGGAAGCAAGACAGAATTTACATAATCCAACAATGCATACAAAATAGCATGAGAAATCACTTTGAATAGATAATACATGGAAAACATAATAAATAATAGGCTACAGAACAGGCGGCGTGTGTTTCAAGTTCGGCAAGCTAATTTTCACCCTAAAAATGTTGCCTTTTATAAACAAATTTCATGCAATTCTACTACACTTTGGAGCCCTGAGCAGAATATTTTTCTAATACAACAAATTACAGGGTAGGCTACCCTGCTGACACTGACAAACATATATATAATAGTCCTATGAGAAGGGGAGACACAAATATAATATGACGTCCATCTAAATTGGATGAGGAAATTATTGTCCAAAAACAAATTATTAAATTGCCAACAATTATAAAGAGTGAATATGTGTAGTGCACACTTTCCGAAGATATGGTCGATGCTCTCCACTGGTGCCAATAAGATAGGCAATAGTCTACTGTTTTTTTCTCATCTTCTCTTTACAGCAACAGTCATTTGCTTGACAAAATAGTTTTTCCCGTGATCGTATTTTTAAATATTGCAATTGCCTGCTTGGCTGGGCCTCTCTACGATTCACTGACAGTTGCAACTCAACAATCATCTATTTTGTGCTTCCTATGCTGCCCAAATTGCATACGCTGCCTTTCTTTCCAACTGTAGGCAATGCGATTTAAAACAATCCATTATAAAAAAATTCAAAATATGCTTATGATCCTCTGTGGCCAAATCATAATTAGTAGCCTATTTTGAATGACTGTATTTACATTATTCATAGGGTAGAGAAATCAACATAACATTTACTGGCAACAGCTCTGGTGGACATTCCTGCAGTCAGCATGCAAATTGCACACTTTCTCAAAACTTGATACATCTATGGAATTGTGTTGTGTGACAAAACTGCATTTTCTATAATGGCCTTATATTTTCCCCAGCACAAGGTGCACCTATATAATGATTCAGCTTCTTGATATAGCACACATGTCAGGTGGATGGATTATCTTGGCAAATGAGAAATGCTTACCAACAGGGATGTAAACACAATTGAGTACAAAATGTGAGAGAAATTAGTTTTTTGTGCATATGGCAAATTTCTGGGATCTTTTATTGCAGCTCAACACTTTACATGTTGCGGTTATATTTTTGTTCAGTGTAAAAACAAAAACAAACGTCTTCACATTATTTCCATGCTACTATTTGATTTGCCACCGTTGGGGGTTGTAATAATGCCTCGATCACATCAACAGCATCATTCCACAAAATGGTATGCAGCATCATCTGGATAAGTGTGCAACAAAAGTTCAACATTCACATTCTGCTACCATTGCTGTCAAGCCATCTATGCATACTGTACAGTTTGGTTTACTAGCCGCCACCGATCCCTTTTTCCTTTTCTGGTTGTTTTGTCTGTGTTCCTTTTCACACCTGGTTTAATTTGCGTTTATTTCTGTGTGTATATAGGGCACCTGTTGCCTGCCTTAGTTCGTGCGGGATTAAGTTTGTGTGTATTTGCGCTCGATTATCTTTGATGTTGATTGTGTTCACAATTACGCACATGTAGTTAAGTTTCGGAACTGAGTTTGTTCCTCCGTGCGTTTTTGCACGAGTTTCTGTATTGTTTTCACTATTTAGGCATGTGTATGTAAGTGTCGTGTTCCTCCATGTGTTGGCACGAGTTTCTGATCCTTCGAGAGTGTAGTTTTGGATTTTCGTCTCTGCCATTTTTGTATTGGTGGACCATCTATATATATATAAACCCGCTTCTCAGAAATCCCTGCTCTCCTGCGCCTGACTCCTACACCTCTCACCGAGATGCACTTTGTCACAGCTGCAGGGCAAACACAGCGTTCCATTGGAAATGAATGTATTTCTGGTGTACCAAAACGCAATAACACTGTCGGTGTAATTCAAGGCATAAAGCTACCTGTCTGCCTCTACGACCTGTGCACCAATGTATCATTTTACAAATACGATCTCATAAGTGCCAGTAACGTAGCTCGCTCAAGAGTGAACGTGAAACTAATAATTCACCATGGAAAGCACTCAGAATTCCATTCATTCATTAACCTCATTTGTCATTTTAAACTGGGTGGTTTGAGCCCTGATTTGCTGAAACAAAACATAGATTTTTACTGTTCTAATTAGGTTTCTAACCCGTTAATAATAGCAATAACACCATACCCAAACCGGACACACGTGTGCGCAAATGGATTTGGTCCCCTCACACCAAACGCGATCACGACACACATGTCAAATCAAATCAAATCAAATTGTATTTGTCACATACACATGGTTAGCAGATGTTAATGCGAGTGTAGCGAAATGCTTGTGCTTCTAGTTCCGACAATGCAGTAATAACCAACAAGTAATCTAACTAACAATTCCTAAACTACTGTCTTATACACAGTGTAAGGGGATAAAGAATATGTACATAAGGATATATGAATGAGTGATGGTACAGAGCAGCATAGGCAAGATACAGTAGATGGTATCGAGTACAGTATATACATATGAGATGACTATGTAAACAAAGTGGCATAGTTAAAGTGGCTAGTGATACATGTATTACATAAGGATGCAGTCGATGATATAGAGTACAGTATATACGTATGCATATGAGATGAATAATGTAGGGTATGTAAACATTATATAAGGTAGCATTGTTTAAAGTGGCTAGTGATATATTTACATCATTTCCCATCAATTCCCATTATTAAAGTGGCTGGAGTTGAGTCAGTGTCAGTGTGTTGGCAGCAGCCACTCAATGTTAGTGGTGGCTGTTTAACAGTCTGATGGCCTTGAGATAGAAGCTGTTTTTCAGTCTCTCGGTCCCAGCTTTGATGCACCTGTACTGACCTCGCCTTCTGGATGATAGTGGGGTGAACAGGCAGTGGCTCGGGTGGTTGATGTCCTTGATGATCTTTATGGCCTTCCTGTAACATCGGGTGGTGTAGGTGTCCTGGAGGGCAGGTAGTTTGCCCCCGGTGATGCGTTGTGCAGACCTCACTACCCTCTGGAGAGCCTTACGGTTGAGGGCGGAGCAGTTGCCGTACCAGGCGGTGATACAGCCCGCCAGGATGCTCTCGATTGTGCATCTGTAGAAGTTTGTGAGTGCTTTTGGTGAGGTTGAAGAGGCGCTGCTGCGCCTTCTTCACGATGCTGTCTGTGTGAGTGGACCAATTCAGTTTGTCTGTGATGTGTATGCCGAGGAACTTAAAACTTGCTACTCTCTCCACTACTGTTCCATCGATGTGGATAGGGGGGTGTTCCTGTTTCCTGAAGTCCACAATCATCTCCTTAGTTTTGTTGACGTTGAGTGTGAGGTTATTTTCCTGACACCACACTCCGAGGGCCTTCACCTCCTCCCTGTAGGCCGTCTCGTCGTTGTTGGTAATCAAGCCTACAACTGTTGTGTCGTCCGCAAACTTGATGATTGAGTTGGAGGCGTGCGTGGCCACGCAGTCGTGGGTGAACAGGGAGTACAGGAGAGGGCTCAGAACGCACCCTTGTGGGGCCCCAGTGTTGAGGATCAGCGGGTAGGAGATGTTGTTACCTACCCTCACCACCTGGGGGTAGGTAACAATATCAAAACAAACTCTGAACCAATTATATTCATTTGGGGACAGGTCAAAAAGCATTATACATTTATGGCAATTTAGTTAGCTATTTTGTCCTATTTAGCTAGCTTGCTGTTGCTAGCTAATTTGTCCTGGGATATAAACATTGACCAACCATCATTCAATCACCTATGTGGGTATAACCAATGAGATGGCACGTGGGTTTATGCTTCTAAAAGCCAATGAGGAGTTGGGAGAGGCAGGACTTGCATCGTGTTCGCGTCACAAATAGAAGCAACTTCTATTTTAGCTCTTGGCAATGCAGACAATTGTTTGGCGTGTGCGAGAAGTGTGGGTGCAATGATTGAATAACATGTATGTGTAATTTTATTGTGCAACTCTCGCGCATGCGACACATCCGGTTTGGGTAGCTTGTAAGGCGCCTCGGGTTTGTGGTATATGGCCAATATACCACAGCTAAGGGCTGTATCCAAGCACTCCGCGTTGTGTCTTGCAAATAAGGGGGTGTCGTATAATGGCCATATACCACACGTCCTCGTGCATTATCTGGGAAAAAGTTTACTGTTTTTAAAGCAAATTTCCTGCAATTCTACGTATTTTGACATGGCTTAGGCCATGACTATGGTGGAAAATAAAAAAATAATAAAAACCACAGGTCAGCTGTATTCAGGATGCTTTGAACATTAAATGAACACTCAATGACTTCTGCACTACTTTGAGAATTTGAGGGATAACAATTTTTGGATGCTAATGTTTTATTAAACATTTTTTTTGAGGTAGTTTGACACTTCATTCAGACAGTAATGAAATGAATGAGGGGGACAAGCCAAAGCTAGAAACAGTGGGAAGGTTGTAAGCAGATATTGCTCCCTGTTTTCATGTAGAAAGTATTCGTTTTACCACTCCATTAAGGCTCTGTACATTATTTTTTATATTGATGGATGATGGCAGTGTCACGCCATGGTCTTAGTATTTTGTGTTTTCTTTATTATTTTGGTCAGGCCAGGGTGTGACATGGGTTTATTGTGGTGTGTTTTGTCTTGGGGTTTTGTTAGGTATTGGGTTTGTGGCTTAGTAGGGGTATCTAGCATAGTCTATGGCTGTCTGGAGTGGTTCTCAATCAGAGGCAGGTGTTTTTCGTTGTCTCTGATTGGGAACCATATTTAGGCAGCCATATTCATTGAGTGTTTCATGGGTGTTTGTCCTTATGTCCTTAGTGTTCCTGTCTCTGTGTTTGTTGTCACCAGATAGGCTGTTTAGGTTTTCACGGTACGTTTGTTGTTTTGTATTGTTCGTGTTTATTCGTTCATTAAACATGTATGAAAATTACCACGCCGCATTTTGGTCCGCTTCTCCTTCCCACAACGAAAGCCGTAACAGAATCACCCACCACAACAGGACCAAGCGGCGTGTCAACAGGCAGGAGCCGCAGGAGAAGCAACAGTGGCAGCAGGAGCAACAAAATCTGGACTACACAACTTGGGAGGAGATAGAAAGGTGGGCGGTCGACCCAGGGAGAGTGCCGGAGCCCGCCTGGGATTCGATGGAGCAGTGTGCGGAAGGTTACGAGAGAATGAGGTTGGCGAAGCAAGCACGGCGGCGCAGAAGGAAGCCCGGGAGTCAGCCCCAAAAATTTCTTGGGGGGAGGCTCACAGGGAGTATGGCGACGTCAGGTAGGAGACCTGCGTCAACTTCCTGTGGTTACCGGGGGGCTAGAGAGACCGGGTAGGCACCGTGTTATGCTGTGGTGCGCACGGTGTCCCCAGTGCGGGTGCATAGCCCGGTGCGGTATATTCCAGCTCCGCCCGAGCCTTCCTCCTCTCCTGCGCTGCCGGAGTCTCCCGCCTGTTCAGCGCAGCCAGAGCCTTCCTCCTCTACAGCGCTGCCGGAGTCTCCCGCCTGTTCAGCGCAGCCAGAGCTGCCAGTCTGCATGGAGCTGCCAGAGCTGCCAGTCTGCAACAAGCCGCCAGAGCTGCCAGTCTGCAAGAAGCCACCAGAGCTGCCAGTCTGCAAGAAGCCACCAGAGCTGCCAGTCTGCAAGAAGCCACCAGAGCTGCCAGTCTGCAAGAAGCCACCAGAGCTGCCAGTCTGTAAGAAGCCACCAGAGCTGCCAGTCTGCAAGAAGCCACCAGAGCTGCCAGTCTGCATGGAGCTGCCAGTCTGCATGGAGCCAGAGCCGCCAGTCAGCATGGAGCAGCCAGAGCCGCCAGTCAGCATGGAGCAGCCAGAGCCGCCAGTCAGCATGGAGCAGCCAGATCCAGTCAGCATCAGTCAGCCAGGATCCGCCAGTCAGCCAGACTCTTCCAGATCTGCCAGTCAGCCAGACTCTTCCAGATCTGCCAGACTCTTCCAGATCCGCCAGTCAGCCAGACTCTTCCAGATCCGCCAGTCAGCCAGGATCTGCCAGAACCGCCAGCCAGCCAGGATCTGCCAGATTCAACTACCTGCCTGAGCTTCCTCTCAGTGCCGAGCTTCCTCTCAGTGCCGAGCTTCCCCTCAGTCCCGAGCTTCCCCTCAGTCCCGAGCTTCCCCTCAGTCCTGAGCTTCCCCTCAGTCCCGAGCTGCCCCTCAGTCCAGTGGGGTTCTGGGTGAGGACTACTAGGCCATGGTCGGCGGCGAGGGTGGACTATCCTAGGACGCGAGGAGGAGGACTAAGACTTGGATCGAATGGAGTCCACGTCCCGCGCCGGAGCCGCCACCATGGACAGACGCCCACCCGGACCCTCCCCTATGGTTTTTGGTGTGCGTCCGGGAGTCCGCACCTTGGGGGGGGGGGGGGGTTCTGTCACGCCCTGGTCTTAGTATTTTGTGTTTTCTTTATTATTTTGGTCAGGCCAGGGTGTGACATGCGTTTATTTGTGGTGTGTTTCGTCTTGGGGTTGTGTGGGGTGTATAGCATAGTCTATGGCTGTCTGGAGTGGTTCTCAATCAGAGGCAGGTGTTTTTCGTTGTCTCTGATTGGGAACCATATTTAGGCAGCCATATTCATTGAGTGTTTCGTGGGTGTTTGTCCTTATGTCCTTAGTGTTCCTGTCTCTGTGTTTGTTGTCACCAGATAGGCTGTTTAGGTTTTCACGTTACGTTTGTTGTTTTGTATTGTTCGTGTTTATTCATTCATTAAACATGTATGAAAATTACCACGCCGCATTTTGGTCCGCTTCTTCTTCACCAGAGGAAATCCCTAACAAGCAGAGGGTAACCAAATAATAGATTGCAGTCTCCTTGTCCACAGTCTGCTTTCAAGGTAAAGACACTAACATTTCATCATTTGTGTGAACTATTTTCTAAAAATAGGGCTGGATAAAAAATCATGCTTGCTCTCCAGGAATGTTGGCCACCCCTGATCTATGCTGGGGTTTGAAAATGTTCGCGTTATAACAATTCATTTCTCAAACTCACCCAACCTTCAAGAAAAATCTAATGAATATCTATATTTAGGTGGTTTATTCCTACTAGTTGAAGATCCTTGACACCATCTTACTCTACATAGACAAAATAGGGTGCCTTTATCATAGCCACGGGAAGTAGGGTTCCTGAAGGTGTTGCAGCACCCCCTGAAAACATTTTACATTTAAAAATAAAATTTCCAAAATAAAATCAATATTTCTCACAAAAGTAGTGCACTGGGCCTTTAATAGTGCTGTATTAGCTGACCGATATAGCTGCATCCCCACCCCCAAACTACTTCCTGCGGCTATGGCCTTCATGAGTTGTGAGTCCCCCTACTATCTCTGCCTAGCATGTGCACAATAATAAAATTTCAAAATGTATATTTGATTAATATCCAATGCTTATTTGTATGATTTATTCAATTCTGTCCATGAATGGCTGCAAAAATACATAGCCTCGTATCATTCATTTTCAAAGACACAAGTAGGGATATCAGGTTTCAAATATGTGATTACACTGGCAAAATTGGGAAGAAGTGGAATGATAAAACATATTTGAGGAATAACAGTAGTGTTCCTGCTGACCAGCACAGTAATTACCCTATATTTTAGAATTGTTCAACTGATCAGATTAAATAAAGTAAATAGATAATAAAACCTGCTAAAAGCTGCCCCGGTCAATTGTAAGTGCTGTTAATGTGAAGTGCAAACATCTAGGAGCAACTACGCCTCAGTCGCAAAGTGATAGGCCACACAAGCTCACAGAACGGGACCGCTGAAGTGCGTAGTGCGTAAAAATCATCTGTCCTTGGTTGCAGCACTCACTACCGAGTTCCAAACTGCTTCTGGAAGCAAAATCAGCACAAGCACTGTTCGTTGGGAGCTTCATGTAATGGGTTTCCATGGACGAGCAGCCCCAGACAAGCCTAAGATCACCATACCAAGAGTCGGCTGGAGTGGTGTAAAGCTTGTCGTCATTTAACTCTCGAGCAGTGGAAACACGTTCTCTGGAGTGATGAGTCACGCTTCATCATCTGGCAGTCCGACGGACAAATCTGGGTTTGGCGGATGCCAGGAGATTGCTACCTTCCCCAATGCATAGTGCCAGCTGTAAAGTTTGGTGGAGGACAAATAATGATCTGTGGCTGTTTTCCATGGTTAGGGCTAGGCCCCTTAGTTCCGGTGAAAGGAAATCTTAATGATGCAGCATACAATGGCATTCAAGACGATTCTGTGCGTCCAACTTTGTGGCAACAGTTTGGGGAAGGCCCTTTCCTGTTTCAGCATGACAATGCCCCCGTGCACAAAGCAAGGTCCATAAAGAAATGGTTTGTCGAGATCGGTGTGGAAGAACATGACTGGCCTGCACAGAGCCCTGACCTCAACCCCATCGAACATCTTTGGGATGAATTGCAATGTTGACTGCGAGCCAGGCCTAAATGCCCAACATCAGCGCCCAACCTCATTAATGCTCTTGTGGCTGAATGGAAGCAAGTCCATGCAGCAGTGTTCCAATATCTAGTGGAAAGCATTCCCAGAAAATGGGAGGCTGTTATAGCAGCAAAGGGGGGACCAACTCCAAATTAATGGCCATGATTTTGGAATGAGATGTTCCATGAGCAGGTAACAATATAATTTTGGCCATTATATCTGGAGGCAGTGAAAATAGCTGAAGGATTGAATGGAGATTAATTTGTAGTGGATGCCCCAACGCTTGCATGAATGACGTTCAGGAGAAGGATCTAGAAACACTAGCAGTGAAGAAGGTGGACTTTGTTGTGGTTATAGTGCAAGTAATAAATTGCACTAATCAAACTAATCAAAAAAGCTAGGCATCATTGTGAATTCGGCAAAAAAAATTCTGGATCTCCAGGACTTTACAGCTGAAATGTTACAGGGAATACCAAAAGAAGAGGTTCCTCCATCCCAAGTTCCTAAGTCTGTGTAGGGATCTGAATAGACATTATGAATCCGATTGAAGGAATAACATTTTTGTTTTGTTTTTGTTTACTTTTGAATATTATAAATACATACATTATTGTGTTTATTCATTTTATGTAGTTATTTAAAAAAATCTGTTACACTTTTGTTTAACAAAATGGATTTACACGCCTGTCCAGTTGGTGGCGGTAATGCAATATTTGGTTGCCAACCACCATTTAAAAACCAAAGAAGAAGAATAGATAACTTGGAGGAAGTTTCCATTGCATTTGTTTAGGCTCTTATTTTAGAGGACAAGGTGGCAGGTAGGACTATGCCTGAATGGTTGTTAGATTTGGAGATGGAGTCAGAGGAACCCATAGAGGTCGGTAAGAAGGCGGGCAGGGAAAAAAGGAGGATCAACTAAAGTTGAAGATTCGCGGTGTCTGTGACACCCGCCTTTTGATGCAATGCAGACCTGGTGGAGAGCATGTTGAAACAGAGAAGACACTGTCTGTACTATTGAGTTTTGATGCAGTATTTACTAGATAGTCATGTTAGGATGTGTCAGTTATCCTGTGAGAGCTTTTGTCCCAAATCCATTACTGTGTTTTAGGTGTCAAGCTTATGGTCATGTGGCAGCAGTGTGTAGGAGGGAGATTCCTAGATGTTAGAAGTGTGAAGGAGGACATGAGACAAAGAATCTGGAGTATTGGTGGAAAAAGTTGTTTGTGTAAACTGTAGGGGTACCTATGGTGCTGGGGATCAGAGGTGTCCTGTGGGAGAAAGGCTGGTGGAGGTTGCCAGCATCAGAGTAGTGCAGAAGTTGTCGTATACTGAGGCAGTGAAGTAGAGTAAGATGGCTCCAAGGTGAGGGATCCTAAGAGGATTCCTGTGAGTAGGCCGAGGCCAGTGGAGAGTGAAAGGAATAAATTCATTAAGGTTTTTTTATTTCTATGTTCATGACCATGGCTGTCAAATGTACCGCAGGAATGGAACGTAAATAAATCACTGAAGATAGATGTAGTGTTGGCAGCTGCAGAGAAGTAATTTGGTGTATGAGATTTTACTGCAGAAGAGTTACAAGATGTTTTGAACGATAGTGTCCCATCCTCCCAGGCTGCAGGCCTGGAGTATGATCAGATAGGGCCAAAGTAGTGGAATAGTGGTGAGGTTTTAATGGGTGCTGGTGTGACCGATATAGATTGCCTCTACATTGTGTTCTGATGAAATGTTGTGCTGCCCTTATGCACAAACTCCTCTCTTCCACATGGATACAGTAGACAGAGTGCAAATAAGAAAAACAATAATCTCATTAGATAACGATACAATATAGTGCAATGTACAGTGTAAAATGTACAGTTGAAGTCAGAAGTTTATATATACCTTAGCCAAATACATTTAAACTCAGTTTTCCACAATTCCCGACATTTTAATCCTAGTAAAAATACCGTCTCAGGTCAGTTAGGATCACCACTTTATTTTAAGAATGTGAAATGTCAGAATAATGGTAGAGAGAATGATTTACTTCAGCTTTTTTTTTTTCATCACATTCCCAGTGGGTCAGACATTTACATACACTCAATTAGTATTTGGTAGCATTGCCTATAAATTGTTTAACTTGGGACAAACGTTTCAGGTAGCCTTCCACAATAAATTGAGTGAATTTTGGCCCATTCCTCCTGACAGAGCTGTTGTAACCGAGTCAAGCTTGTAGGCCTACTTGCTCGCACATGCTTTTTCAGTTCTTTGTGATGGCCACTCAAATACCTTGAGTTTGTTGTCCTTAAGCCATTTTGCCACAACTTTGGCAGTATGCTTGCGGTCATTGTCCATTTGGAAGACCCATTTACGACCAAGCTTTAACTTCCTGACTGATGTCTTGAGATGTTGCTTCAATATATCCACATAATTATCCTTCCTCATGATGCCATCTAGCAGCCTTTCAGGTTATGTCGATACAGGACTTGTTTTACTGTGTATATACATACTTTTGTACCTGTTTCCTCCAACTTATTCACAAGGTCCTTTGCTGTTGTTCTGGGATTGATTTGCACTTTTCGCACCAAAGTACGTTCATCTCTAGAAGACAGAATGCGTCTCCTTCATGAGCAGTATGACGGCTGCGTGGTCCCATGGTGTTTATACTTGCATACTATTGTTTGTACAGATGAACATGGCACATTCAGGTGTTTGGAAATTGCTCCCAAGGATGAACCAGACTTGTGGTGGTCTACAATTTATTTTAGGTCTTGGCTGATTTCATTTGATTTTCCCATGATGTCAAGCAAAGAGGCACTGAGTTTGAAGGTAGGCCTTGAAATACATCCACAGGTACACCTTCAATTGACTCAAATTATGTAAATCAGAAGCTTCTAAGGCCATGACTTCATTTTCTGGAATTTTCCAAGATGTTTAAAGGCACAGTCAGCATAGTGTATGTTAACTTCTGACACACTGGAGTTGTGATACAGTGAATTATAAGTGAAATAATCTGTCTGTAAACAATTGTTGGAAAAATTACTTGTGTCATGCACAAAGTAGATGTCATAACTGACTTGCTAAAACTATAGTTTGTTAACAAGAAATTTGTGGAGTGGTTGAAAAACAAGTTTTAATGACTCCAACCTAAGTGTATGTGAACTTCCGACTTTAACTCTATAATGTATGTTTAGCGTATGGGGCTAGCCAATTTTCATAAATTACAGCCATGCGTTATGTACCGTTAGTACATGATGTGCATTTGCAAACTAACAGAAAATATAGTCCACATATCATAACAAACAAAAACACATGGCATACCTGATAAAGAAATAAACATCCATAAATTAAATGTTGTGCTGCCCTTATGCACCAACTCCTCTGTAAAGTAGAAAATAACAACAGGGGACATGACGCAATGACAACATCTACTGTAGCTTAGCGGGCATGTACAGCATTCACAAATCATCAACAGATTAAAAGTTCATAAATGCAAAAAGTTCAGAAATCTTAACATATTTTCATGAGACATTTTTCAGTAACCTACCTCTTCCACATGGATACAGTACACAGGGAGAAGGAAGTGTGTGACATTAAAAAGGGCACTTACAACAACAAAAGGAATGTACAGTAATATCAGACATGTGAACTATTCAGATGTAATTATACAACATGAAATGCAAGACATGTTACACATTGTTAATTTCACAAAGTGTAATGAATTCATACTACAAAATTGTAGGCTGATAATACATAGCCAATACTGTAGGTGGTAGCATTCACCTGTAACATTTGTTTGCCGACCGCCATAATACCAACAAATACGAAGAAGAAGAAGAACTTGTCTAAAGATAGGAAGCGGATTATGAAGTGGATTCTGAACACAATGGCGGTAGAATCAAGGAGAATTGGAGTATTGTCCAAAATAATAGAAAATGGAGTAAAGTAGTGTACAGTGATGAGAAGACCCATCATATCTAGTAGGAGTACAGTTTGTTAATGAATGAGCAACTGAGCAGAGTACCAATCTTGAAGAAACCATTTGTTATCCAAACTGGTGGAGAGAGTGCTGGGTAAAGTGGAGGCTATGAGGATCACGAGAGGTGGCCCGGTTTATATTTTTTGTGCTTCCGCGGATCAGAAGGAACGTGCGTTGTGTCTGAACCGATTTGATCTGTTTGAAGTGTAGTGTGTGTCTCTTTGGAATAGGGCGCCCCTCAAGGGGGTTATATTTGGCGTCTTGTGGTCGATTTTTGAAGAGATTAAAAATATTCCTGGGGTGATTTGAAGCACGTCGGATTAATCGTGTGGTGATTGGTGAAAAAGTGAGGAGTCTATGTTTGTTTTAAAAATGGAGTCTCTCCCTACTCAAGTGCAGTTAGGGTATAACTACAGAGTCAGAGCATTTATCCCAAGACCAATGCAGTTTGATCACTGTGAAGCTTAGAACCACGTCTTTTGAATGCTCCACAATTGTGAACGAGAATGAGGTGGCTTAAGTCGGGGCTGTGCAGAGCATTTCATATGCAGCAGCTGTGAAAAGGGTTGAGGGTTTGAATGGTGCACCAGAAGAGTCCATGGTGGTGGATAGGCCTGCACTGCAGGCTGCAGGGGTTGCCTTTCACCAGCAGGATCCTGATATTTTAAAGGTTAAAAAGGTGGACTTTTTGGCCTTTATTGCTATGGTAATTAATGGCACTGCCAAGGTGGAGAGAAGGTCCAGGAAGATCAAATTCATTGTGGATGCACCCCAGAGCGGTTCCTGGGGCTGAAAGATTTCTCAGCAAAAGATTTACATGGAATATTGGCGCAAGCCATATCACCTTCTCAGGTCTTAGAGCCTGAGAAGGGACACATGTTGAATTGAAAGAAGGAAAAAGTGGGAGTTTTGTTTGTTTTGGCATTGTACAATTATATTAGGGTGGATTAAGTTTCACTATTACTTATGGATTTATTATTTCATTGTATTTTGGGAGGTTTTCAAACCGTCCAGTTGGTGGCGGCAATACACCTTTTTGGGAGTAGTCTACCATAAAACCCACAAGAAGAAGAAGAACTTCTCAAACCCGAGATAAAGAAGAAAGACTGATCGCTTCTCCGCAGTAAGGTCACTGACACAATTTCAAACTTTTGGAGATAAAAATATATAGAATTGTTTGATTTATATTATTTAATAGGTTAATGAAAGTAGCTGATTTTCATGTTTAGTTAGCAATTTTATATGTGTGCTTATAGCTAGCAGACACCACATAGTTAACACCCATGTCTGGCACTAACGTTAGTTGGCAAGCTAGGTGACTTTGTCCATGCCATGGCATGCCTTTTTCTTGAACATTATTCTGGCTCGCGAATTGACTAGATAAACTAGCTTGACTTATTAGCTAGCGAGCTAATCCTGTTAACGTTAACCTTTTGCACAAACATAGCTAGCTAGTCTAACATTGAGGTGAATGCGAGGACATTACAGGAGAGTGACTTATTTCTACCCAGGAGGTCGTTGCCAACTGTAGCTTAGCTACTAGATAGCTGAGAAGGTCACTTTCTCAAACTCATCTTTGCTGTCACTGTATGGTTGCTGGGTTGCAGAAGTTTCGTGTCTTACTAGTTACAGTAGCTACATTGTTATATCCCAAACTAGCTTGCTTGACCTTTCAAGTGAGGCACTCCACATTTTGACAGCTAGCTGACCAGTCCAATTACAATACTGCCCTGAACAATGACCTGTATTGATTTAACAGTGACCTTAATTGGTTTTAGGGCAATTTATCAGTAGGTCTCACCCCAGTGTTAGTAGAAACAGTTAAGAGCTTAGACAAATACCCTAAATGGTATTATTTTAGAGGCACAGAGATTATACCTGCTCGTCTGACAGAAGCTTTCAAATCCATTTGGATACAGACTAGTAGAATGGAATTAGGTTAGAATGGAGGTGCGGATTGGGTTAGGCATATACATCACAGGTAAAAGACTACAAGAGCTGAGGTCTGGCTAACTCAGCTCCTTGCTTAGTCAACTCTGCTGTACCCAGATCTTGGACCTTTGCTGATATGTATGTTAACCTAATTTCTCTGTGCCGAATATTCAAGTAGCCTAAAGGATTCTTAAAATCAGAAGTTGTTCCTGCACAACAAAACAAATTCATTATTCATGTGTCTTTCTCATTTCTCCCCTTTCTCTCCAGGCCAGCAGGATGTTCCTGTCAGACAACAAGGCTCTGGTCCTGGGTGTGTTGGCTGGAGGGGCTGGCCTCAGCCTGGGCACTGTGGTGTTGTACAACAGTAGGAGGGCCGTGCCAACGAGTGGACATGGTGTGCACAGTAAGCTGTACCTCAGCAGTAATGACCAGCGGGTGACTGGAGCCAGTATGGTGGTCAGGGAAATGCCGGGTCAGGCTGAGGTTGTAGATCGTCTCGCAGCGCTGATCCAGTGTGTGTCAGAGCTGAAGGATGAGGTGCGGGCCCTAAAGAGTGCCATCCCAAAGCTGCAGGATCACGTCAGGGATGAGCTGAGAGGACGCAGCGGCCGGGCTGAGGGGCTGTGGCTCGCGTAAGGGCTGGCCCATCAAACCGAACTACACCCACACGTAGGAGGAAAGTTGCAGGGGGAGTGGCCAGAGCTGGAGGACAAAGCTCTGATGAGGAGGCTGAGAGTGAAGGAGGGTGAGTCCCATCTCTCGCTCTCTGGGATATTCACATGTTTGGTTCAGATACAGGGGGAAAATCCACCCATCAGTATGATTTCATTAAAAAAACAAGGCACTGTTCATAGTATTTTACATGCCTTTATTTCTATGCTAGTGCTGAGCGATTAGTGCTTTGAGATCGTTTCGGCTCGATTATATCACGGATATCGGGTTTGATTGAATAATCATAATTTATTCACATTACTTTAATAAAATATTTGTTTTATTTGATTTTATTTAATTCCAAGTCATCTCATCTCTATAGAGCTGCTGCCTAAGGCCTCCCGAGTGGCGCAGTGGTCTAAGGCACTGCATCGCTGCACCACCTTAACTATCCCACCTGTACTTGATCAGTGAGCACAGTTGAATGCATTTAATTTAAAACATGTACATGCTTTGCAAGAACGATTTCCCTAATAAGCCTAATAAGCACATGGACACATCTGAAATAAGGCCACTGATGGGACTTTTGATAAACGCAGGAAATCGTCAATCAAAATAAACGTTCTGCCACAGCGACTATTATTTTTGCGAAGATTATTTGATTGAGTTCAGACATACAAGGTTTCTATTACAGGTCGACCAATTAGTTGGACTGGCCGATTTAATTAGGGCCGATTTCAAGTTTTCATAACAATCGGCATGTTTGGACACCGATTGTGGGCGGTTACATTGCACTCCACGAGGAGACTGCGTGGCAGGCTGACTACCTGTTATACGAGGACAGCAAGGAGCCAAAGTAAGTTGCTAGCTAGCATTAAACCTATCTTAGAAAAAACATTCAATCTTAACAATCACTAGTTGACTACACATGGTTGATGATATTACTGGTTTATCTTGCTTGTCCTGCGTTGCATATAATCGATGCGGTGCCTGTTAATTTCTCATCAAATCACAGTCTACTTCGCCAAACGGGTGATTTAACAAGCGCATTTGCGAAAACAGCACTGTCGTTGCACCAATGTGTACCTAACCATAAACATCAATGCCATTCTTAAAATCAATACACAAGTATATATTTTTAATCCTGCATATTTGGTTAATATTACCTGCTAACATGAATTTCTTTTAACTAGGGAAATTGTCACTTCTCTTGCGTTCCGTGCAATCAGAGTCGGTATATACAGCAGTTTGGGCCGCCTGGCTCGTTGCGAACTGTGTGAAGACCATTTCTTCCTAACAAAGACCGTAATTCATTTGCCAGTATTATACGTAATTATGGAATAACATTGAAAGTTGTGCAATGTAACAGCAATATTTAGACTTAGGGATGCCATCCGTTAGTTAAAATGCTGAAAGGTTCTGTATTTCACTGAAAGAATAAACGTTTTGTTTTCGAAATGATAGTTTCCGGATTTGACCATATTAATGACCTAAGGCTCGTATTTCTGTGTGTTATTATGTTATAATTAAGTCTATGATTTGATAGAGCATTCTGATTGAGCGGTGGTAGGCAGCAGCAGGCTCCTAAGCATTCATTCAAACAGCACTTTCCTACATTTGCCAGTAGCTCTTCGCTGTGCTTCAAGCATTGTTTATGACTTCAAACCTATCAACTCCCGAGATTAGGCTGGTGTAACCGATGTGAAATGGCTAGCTTGTTAGCGGGGTGCGCGCTAATAGCGTTTTCAATTGGTGGCGTCACACGCTCTGAGGCCTTGAAGTTGTTGTTCCGCTTGCTATACAAGCACCACTGCTATAGTGCCTGTAAGAACATCCAATAGTCAAAGGTATATGAAATATACAAATGGTATAGAGGGAAATAGTCCTATAATTCCTATAATAACTACAACCTAAAACATCTTACCTGGGAATATTGAAGACTCATGTTAAAAGGAACCACCAGCTTTCATATGTTCTCATGTTCTGCGCAAGGAACTTAAACGTTAGCTTTTTTACTTTTACTTTCTTCTCCAACACTTTGTTTTTGCATTACTGAAACCAAATTGAATGTTTCATTATTTATTTGAGACTAAAATGACCCAACATGACTCATCTTCATCATGTGATATAGTATATGATCTATTTTTGTATTACACTTCCATTATATTAGCTTTAATGTAGACCATCTGATTATTATTTATGTATTATAAAGTTAAAATAAGTGTTAATTCAGTATTGTTGTAATTGTCATTATTATAAATATAATCTAAATCAGCCGATTTAATTGGTATAGGCTTTTGTTGGTCCTCCAAAAATCGGTATCGGCGTTGAAAAATCCTAATCGGTCGACCTCTGGTTTGTATGTGAACTATTTCTAGGATGCGTACTTAAGTTTTTCGAAACTCACTTCACTTGCGCGTAAGAGGGAGTCTTGCGCTACTGGAGCCGGCGGACAAAATGCACTGATTTTATAAGCTGTTACATGTACTAATAATTTTATGATTGCTCAGGAAACCAGGTGTTTTACCCTTGTTAGAGAGAAGGTGAGCTATCAAGGGCTGATCACACTCTTTTGGTCCTGACCCGCTATTGAATCCTACTGGGGAGAAATAATGGGTTTTGAAACATTAATTTAAACAAACATTAATTTCTCTGTATTTAGGGAAATTACTTGCACGATAGAGATGAGTACCTGTTGAAGGTCCTACTTGCTGCCAGCCATCTCCCGACAGGAACACGGAACCCAACAGGTGGAGGCTGGGGTTGTGGTAGGAGCAAGAAGCCAGCACATATTAGCAGTGAGTGAGCAGATCCGGTCAGCTTAAAAAGACCGTCAAATACTGCTTAATCAAACTGAATCATTAGCTCATCATGAATCATTAGGTTAGCTCCAGATTTATCTCCTGGCAGAGCTCTGGCAGCAGTCGCCTGGAGCAATTCTTGCTGTAACAACATAACAAGCAGGCCAACAGCCAGCCAGAGTACTCTGGGTAGTTAATCATTGTTGTTTTGGTGTCTTAGTTCAGTCTGTCTATTGCTGTGCCTCGCACTTCCTCGTTTAGACTTTGAGGGTCTAGGCACTGTTACACAGGCCATCATTTACTACAGGGTGTATGGTTCAGACTGGTGGAACCGGTCCGTACAGAGATGGCTAGATTCCTAGGAAACTATGCAGTTTTTTGTTTTTTTACGTGTTATTTCTTACATTAGTACCCCAGGTCATCTTAGGTTTCATTACATACAGTCGAGAAGAACTACTGAATATAAGATCAGTGTCAACTCACCATCAGTAGGACCAAGAATATGACTTTCGCGAAGCGGATCCTGTGTTCTGTCTTTCAACCAGGACAACGGAATGGATCCCAGCCGGCGACCCAAAAAAACGACTTCGTAAAAGAGGGAAACGAGGCGGTCTTCTGGTCAGACTACGGAGACGGGCACATCGTGCCCCACTTCCTAGCATTCTTCTCGCCAATGTCCAGTCTCTTGACAACAAGGTTGATGAAATCCGAGCAAGGGTAGCATTCCAGAGGGACATCAGAGACTGTAACGTTCTTTGCTTCACGGAAACATGGCTCACTGGAGAGACGCTCTCGGATGCGGTGCAACCAGCGGGTTTCTCCACACATCACGCCGACAGAAACAAACACCTTTCTGGTAAGAAGAGGGGCGGGGGCGTATGCCTTATGGCTAACGAGATGTGGTGTGATCACAGAAACATACAGGAACTCAAATCCTTCTGTTCACCTGATTTAGAATTCCTCACAATCAAATGTAGACCGCATTATCTACCAAGAGAATTCTCTTCGATTATAATCACAGCCGTATATATTTCCCCCCAAGCAGACACATCGATGGCTCTGAATGAACTTTATTTGACTCTTTACAAACTGGAATCCATACATCCTGAGGCTGCATTCATTGTTGCTGGGGATTTTAACAAGGCTAATCTGAAAACAAGACTCCCTAAAATGTATCAGCATATCGATTGCGCCACCAGGGCTGGCAAAACCTTGGATCACTGTTATTCTAACTTCCGCGACGCATGTAAGGCCCTGCCCCGCCCCCCTTTCGGAAAAGCTGACCACGACTCCATTTTGCTGATCCCTGCCTACAGACAGAAACTAAAACAAGAAGCTCCCACGCTGAGGTCTGTCCAATGCTGGTCCGACCAAGCTGATTCCACACTCCAAGACTGCTTCCATCACGTGGACTGGGACATGTTTCGTATTGCGTCAGGCAACAACATTGACGGATACGCTGATTCGGTGTGCGAGTTCATTAGAACGTGCGTTGAAGATGTCGTTCCCATAGCAACGATTAAAACATTCCCTAACCAGAAACCGTGGATTGATGGCAGCATTCGCGTGAAACTGAAAGCGCGAACCACTGCTTTCAATCAGGGCAAGGTGACTGGTAACTTGACCGAATACAAACAGTGCAGCTATTCCCTCCGTAAGGCTATCAAACAAGCTAAGCGTCAGTATAGAGACAAAGTAGAATCTCAATTCAACGGCTCAGACACAAGGCATGTGGCAGGGTCTACAGTCAATCACGGACTACAGGAAGAAATCCAGCCCAGTCACGGACCAGGATGTCTTGCTCCCAGGCAGACTAAATAACTTTTTTGCCCGCTTTGAGGACAATCCAGTGCCACTGACACGGCCTGCAACGGAAACATGCGGTCTCTCCTTCACTGCAGCCGAGGTGAGTAAAACATTTAAACGTGTTAACCCTCGCAAGGCTGCAGGCCCAGACGGCATCCCCAGCCGCGCCCTCAGAGCATGCGCAGACCAGCTGGCTGGTGTGTTTACGGACATATTCAATCAATCCCTATACCAGTCTGCTGTTCCCACATGCTTCAAGAGGGCCACCATTGTTCCTGTTCCCAAGAAAGCTAAGGTAACTGAGCTAGGTAACTGAGCTAAACGACTACCGCCCCGTAGCACTCACTTCCGTCATCATGAAGTGCTTTGAGAGACTAGTCAAGGACCATATCACCTCCACCCTACCTGACACCCTAGACCCACTCCAATTTGCTTACCGCCCAAATAGGTCCACAGACGACGCAATCTCAACCACACTGCCCAAACCCATCTGGACAAGAGGAATACCTATGTGAGAATGCTGTTCATCGACTACAGCTCGGCATTTAACACCATAGTACCCTCCAAGCTCGTCATCAAGCTCGAGACCCTGGGTCTCGACACCGCCCTGTGCAACTGGGTACTGGACTTCCCGACGGGCCGCCCCCAGGTGGTGAGGGTAGGCAACAACATCTCCACCCCGCTGATCCTCAACACTGGGGCCCCACAAGGGTGTGTTCTGAGCCCTCTCCTGTACTCCCTGTTCACCCACGACTGCGCGGCAACGCACTCCTCCAACTCAATCATCAAGTTTGCGGTAGGCTTGATTACCAACAACGATGAGACGGCCTACAGGGAGGAGGTGAGGGCCCTCGGAGTGTGGTGTCAGGACAATAACCTCACACTCAACGTCAACAAAACTAAGGAGATGATTGTGGACTTCAGGAAACAGCAGAGGGAACACCCCCTATCCACATCGATGGAACAGTAGTGGAGAAGGTAGTAAGTTTTAAGTTCCTCGGCATACACATCACAGACAAACTAAATTGGTCCACTCACACAGACAGCATCGTGAAGAAGGCACAGCTCAGGAGGCTGAAGAAACTCGGCTTGTCACCAAAAACACTCAACTTCTGCAGATGCACAATCGAGAGCATCCTGGCGGGCTGTATCACCGCCTGGTACGGCAACTGCTCCGCCCTCAACCGTAAGGCTCTCCAGAGGGTAGTGAGGTCTGCACAACGCATCACCGGGGGCAAACTACCTGCCCTCCAGGACACCTACACCACCCGATGTTACAGGAAGGCCATAAAGATCATCAAGGACAACACCCACCCGAGCCACTGCCTGTTCACCCCGCTATCATCCAGAAGGCGAGGTCAGTACAGGTGCATCAAAGCTGGGACCGAGAGACTGAAAAACAGCTTCTATCTCAAGGCCATCAGACTGTTAAACAGCAACCACTAACATTGAGTGGCTGCTGCCAACACACTGACTCAACTCCAGCCACTTCAATAATGGGAATTGATGGGAAAGGATGTAAAATATATCACTAGCCACTTTAAACAATGCTACCTAATATAATGTTTACATACCCTACATTATTCATCTCATAGGTATATGTATAAACTGTACTCTATATCATCTACTGCATCCTTATGTAATACATGTATCACTAGCCACTTTAACTATGCCACTTTGTTTACATACTCATCTCATATGTATATACTGTACTTGATACCATCTACTGTATCTTGCCTATGCTGCTCTGCACCATCACTCATTCATATCTTTATGTACATATTCTTTATCCCCGTACACTGTGTATAAGATATCAGTTTTTGAATTCTTAGATTACTTGTTGGTTATTACTGCATTGTCGAAACTGGAAGCACAAGCATTTCGCTACACTCGCATTAACATCTGCTAACCATGTGTATGTGACAAATAAAATTTGATTTGATATAGTTTGGTGTGATGGGAACCAAAATAATAATCAGATGGTCTACTTTAAAGCTAATAGAATGGAAGTGTAATACAAAAAATAGATCATATACTATATCACATGATGAAGACCGAGTCATATTGGGTAATTTCTGTTACCTTTTGTAATCAATGGAGTTTATCCTCGTCCCTGTTGGAGAGGCAAACTAGTGTTGTCATGATACCAGAATTTTGACTCCGATACCACATTGATACCATGGCATAAAAAGGTGTATTAGCCAAAGTCACAGAATGGCACTTGATCCAGACAGGTCTTTTGAGTTCAAATATCATTACATTTAAGTTATGTATTAATTAGTCAGTTATAGAATCATACAATCAATTTGACTTTGGTCAACAACAAAATAAAAACATCTAACTACATAACATGATAATCATTTATTTGAATGATACATTTCTAATCTATTGATAAACTGGGTAAATCAAGATGTCGCCTAGGCCTATTTGCAATAACGTTATTGCATTGAGTTATTGGGGTTGTTTTGGCTGATTTCATGGAGCTACAGATGAAAAACAAGCTGTTTTCATTTCTGTTGGGACATATTTTATTGTACTGATCAACAACATTTGCATAGAAGTATTTGCATCTTTTTATAATTCTCTTATCACTAGAATCGCAGTAGGCCAAAAGACCCCAGGACATTTCCATACACACACAAATATTATTTCTCTAATTTTGTGCACAAATTATTTTGTCTCTGTTAACGAGCATTTCTCCTTTGCCAAGATAATCTATCCACCTGACAGGTGTGGCATATTAAATGGCATGATTATTAAACAGCATGATTATTACACAGGTGCACCTTGTGCTGGGAACAATGAAAGGCCACTCTAAAATGTGGAGTTTTGTCACAACACCATGCCACAGATGTCTGAAGTTTTGAGGGAGCATGCAATTGGCATGCTGACTGCAGGAATGACCACCAGAGTTGTTGCCAAAAATTTGATGTTTATTTCACTACCATAAGCTGCCAATGTTGTTTTAGAGAATTTTGCAGTACGTCCAATGTGCCTCACAACCACAGACCACATGTAACCGTGCCAGCCAAGGACCTCAACATTCGGCTTCTTCACCTGCGGGATCGTCTGAGATCATCCACCTGGACAGCTGATGAAATTGTGGGTTTGCACAACTGAAACTGTCAGAAACCGTCTCAGAGGAGGAATGGGAGAAGGTCATGTGGTCTGATGAGATAAAAATAGAGCTTTTTGGTCTAAACTCCACTCGCTGTGTTTGGAGGGAGAAGAATGATGAGTACAACCCCAAGAATACCATCCCAACCATGAAGCATGGAGGTGGAAACATCATTCTTTGGGGATGCTTTTCTGCAAAGGGGACAGGACGACTGCACCGTATCGAGGGGAGGATGGATGGGGCCATGTTTCGCGAGATCTTTGCCAACAACCTCCTTCCATCAGTAAGAGCATTGAAGATGGGTCTTGGCTGGGTCTTCCAGCATGACAACGACCCGAAACACACAGCCAGTGCAACTGAGTGGCTCTGTAAGAAGCATCTCAAGGTCCCGGAGTGGCCTAGCCAGTCTCGAGACCTGAACCCAATAGAAAATCTTTGGAGGGAGCTGAAAGTCCGTATTGCCCAGCGACAGCCCCGAAACCTGAAGGTCTGTATGGAGGAGTGGGTCAAAATCCCTGCTGCAGTGTGTGCAAACCTGGTCAAGAACTACAGGAAACGTATGATCTCTGTAATTGCAAACAAAGGTTTCTGTACCAAATATTAAGTTCTGCTTTTGTGATGTATCAAATACTTATGTCATGCAATAAAATGCAAATTCATTACTTAAAAATCATACATGTGATTTTCTGGATTTTTGTTTTAGATACCGCCTCTCACAATTGAAGTGTACCTATGATAAAAATGACAGACCTCTACATGCTTTGTAAGTAGGAAACACTGCCGATTTTGCAGGTTATCAAATACTTGTTCTCCCCACTGTGTATTTGTAATAATGACAATTACAACAATACTGAATGAACACTTATTTTAACTTAATATAATACATCAATAAAATCAATTTAGTCTCAAATAAATAATGAAACATGTTTGGTATAAATAATGCAAAAACAAAGTGTTGGAGAAGAAAGTAAAATTGCAATATGTGCCATGTAAAAAAGCTAATGTTTAAGTTCCTTGCTTAGAACATGAGACCATATGAAAGCTGGTGGTTCCTTTTAACATGAGTCTTCAATGTTCCCAAGTAAGAAGTTTTAGGTTGTAGTTATTATAGGACTATTTCTCTCTATATCATTTGAATTTAATATACCTTTGACTATTGGATGTTCTAATAGGCACTTTAGTATTGCCGGCCTAACTTCGGGAGTTGATAGGCTTGAAGTCATAAACCGCGCAATGCTTGAAGCACAGTGAAGAGCTGCTGGTAAATGCAGGAAAGTGCTGTTTGAATGAATGCTTATGAGCCTGCTGCTGCCTACCACCGCTCAGTCAGACTGCTCTATCCAATATCAAATCATAAATCATAGACTTAATTATAATAACACTCAGGAATATGAGCCTTAGGTCATTTAATATGGTAAAATCCGGAAATTATCATTTCGACAACAAAACAGAACCGTTCCGTATTTTAACTAACAACCCTAAGTCTAAATATTGCTGTTACATTGCACAACCATCAATGTTATGTTATAATTATGTACAATTCTGACAAATTAATTACGGTCTTTGTTAGGAAGAAATGGTCTTCACACAGTTCACAACGAGCTAGGCGGCCCAAACTGCTGCATATACCCTGACTCTGCTTGCACGGAACGCAAGAGAAGTGACACAATTTCCCTAGTTAAAAGAAATTCATGTTAGCAGGTAATATTAACTAAATATGCAGGTTTAAAAATATATACGTGTGTATTGATTTTAAGAAAGGCATTGATGTTTATGGTTAGGTACACATTGGTGCTACAACAGTGCTTTTTCTTGCGAATGTGCTTGTTAAATCATCACCCGTTAACAGGCACCGCATCGATTATATGCAACGCAGGACAAGCTAGAAAAACTAGTAATATCATCAACCATGTGTAGTTAACTAGTGATTATGTTAGGTTTAATGCTAGCTATGCAATGAATTGATAAATAATGTAAGATTTTTTAGAGGCATGGGTGCATAACATGTGGCCCAGAGACACACTTTTTTTAAACTTTAGGCCATGTCATTTTGGGATTATTCAGTAGCAGAAGGACAGGGTAAAAGGGGCCTGGTAAAAACAATGTCTTTGGCTGTTATCCTTGATTTTGTCTTAAAGAAATGCTGGAGCATCACCCAAGTAAAGCACATGAGAGCAGTGTAAGCTATCTCTTTTGAACTTTAAAAAAAGTTATTTTAGCACAATACAGCCACACAGTAACTAGACATACATTATTCCTGTGAAGATGCCCATACTTCTCTTTCCGACGCTGTCGGCCCTCATTTTTTTTATTGCCCTTTTTCAGTCTTGTGTTTGTGAAACCTACAATTGGCTTTTTCTGGTGTGTTTGCAAAGATATGCAGATCGTGACCAGTGTTGAGGTATTGCAGATTGTGCTTGGTCTTGCAAAAACACGAAGTACCTATTACTGGGAACAGACTGTACTCTGTGCTGCACAGACGTGTGACAAGGAAGGAGGCTTAATTATTTATCAGGTTAAGGAGTGCATTTGCTCAGTTTAGACATTCGCAAGGAGGAAAGCTCAAACAGTTTGCACCAATCAGTCATCTGTGAAAACCGCTTCTTTGAACTTACCACCTCAACTGAGCAGGCCCATCAATCTCCCAGTCTGTATGCCGAGCTGTCAAAGGCCTCGTTTTAAGGCATTATGTCGGATGCATTTTGTCTCCATCTCTTGCATTCAGAACTTCACGAAAGGCACTGATTTACACGATACAGTCCATTCAGAAAGTATTCAGACCCCTTTAATTTTTTCACATTTTGTTACATTTCAGCCTTATTCTAAAATGGATTAAACATGTTTTTTCCCTTCTCAACCTACACACAACAAAAACTGTTTTTTTAGAAATGTATGCAAATGTATTAAAAATAAAAAACAAATACCTTATCTACATACAGTGCCTTGCGAAAGTATTCGGCCCCCTTGAACTTTGCGACCTTTTGCCACATTTCAGGCTTCAAACATAAAGATATTAAACTGTATTTTTTTGTGAAGAATCAACAACAAGTGGGACACAATCATGAAGTGGAACGACATTTATTGGATATTTCAAACTTTAACAAATCAAAAACTGAAAAATTGGGCGTGCAAAATTATTCAGCCTCCTTAAGTTAATACTTTGTAGCGCCACCTTTTGCTGCGATTACAGCTGTAAGTCGCTTGGGGTATGTCTCTATCAATTTTGCACATCGAGAGACTGAAATCTTTTCCCATTCCTCCTTACAAAACAGCTCGCTCAGTGAGGTTGGATGGAGAGCATTTGTGAACAGCAGTTTTTAGTTCTTTCCACAGATTCTCGATTGGATTCAGGTCTGGACTTTGACTTGGCCATTCTAACACCTGGATATGTTTATTTTTGAACCATTCCATTGTAGATTTTGCTTTATGTTTTGGATCATTGTCTTGTTGGAAGACAAATCTCCATCCCAGTCTCAGGTCTTTTGCAGACTCCATCAGGTTTTCTTCCAGAATGGTCCTGTATTTGGCTCCATCCATCTTCCCAGCAATTTTAACCATCTTCCCTGTCCCTGCTGAAGAAAAGCAGGCCCAAACCATGATGCTGCCACCACCATGTTTGACAGTGGGGATGGTATGGTCAGGGTGATGAGCTGTGTTGCTTTTACGCCAAACATAACGTTTTGCATTGTTGCCAAAAAATTCAAATTTGGTTTCATCTGACCAGAGCACCTTCTTCCACATGTTTGGTGTGTCTCCCAGGTGGCTTGTGGCAAACTTTAAACGACACTTTTTATGGATATCTTTAATAAATGGCTTTCTTCTTGCCACTCTTCCGTAAAGGCCAGATTTGTGCAATATACGACTGATTGTTGTCCTATGGTTGTTGTTGTTGATTGTTGTCCTATGATTACCAAGATGGCATAGCAGTTCAGACGTCATTTGTCCTCGTCTTGTTGTGTCCCGTATATATATATATATATTTACAACTTTTTTCATACATTTTTTTAATTTAAATTTTCCATAAACTCATCCTCAAAACACTCTCCTACAACCCGCCTCACCAATTTATATTTATAAAAAAGTATAAAAAAGTATTATTTACCTCAAGTCTGAAATCATCCAAGAAGCTAGCCAGAAACTCCAAACTCCAAGAAGCTAGCCAGAAGCTAGCCAGGAGCTAATCACAAGCTGGGTCAGGAGCTGGCCGGAAACTGGCCAGAAGCTAGCCAGGAGCTAGCCAGAAGCTAATCGGAAGCTAGTTGGAGTTTTCGTCGATTCCGGAGCGAGCATCGGTTGTTCCGGAGCTAGCCAGCTGAGGAGTTCCATCAATTGCTCCTGGGCTGCGGTCACCTGTACGGACCCGTTTTGCTGCCTGCGCGGAGCCCCGCCGGGCCTTCACGGCTGAACTGCTGACGTTGTCTACCCGAGGGAGTTATCCGTCTGGTTCCTCCGTCGCGACGTTGCCTGGGCGCCCATCTGCGGCCTGCTAGCCATTTTTTTATTTTTTTTTTTTTTTAACCTTTATTTAACCAGGCAAGTCAGTTAAGAACAGGCTACCCTGCCGCCCCATTAGCTGTCTTATCGGCTGCTATCTGAATAGATAATCGGACAATTTATTGATTTATTTTTATTGTTATTGTTATTTTTTTCTTCTTCTGGGCCTCTATCAATATCGATTGTTTTTATTTTTGTTGTTGTTGTGTGATTTGGATTGGTCCCCTCTACCACACGGAACCCCACTAATCTACTGACGGAGCGCAAGAGGTGGCTAATAACAGACGTCCATCCTATGCTAGCTTGCTATCGATGGCCTGGCTGGCTGTCTGGATCGCCATGACCCCCAACCAACCTCTCCACTCTGGACCCTTTTGATCACTCGACTAAGCATGCCTCTCCTTAATGTCAATATGCCTTGTCCATTGCTGTTCTGATTAGTGTTTATTGGCTTATTTCACTGTAGAGCCTCTAGTCCTGCTCACCATACCTTATCCAACCTATTAGTTCCACCACCCACACATGCGACGACATCTCCTGGTTTCAATGATGTTTCTAGAGACAATATCTCTCTCTTCATCACTCAATACCTAGGTTTACCTCCACTGTATTCACATCCTACCATACCTTTGTCTGTACATTATACCTTGATGCTATTTTATCGCCTCCAGAAACCTTCTACTCTCTGTTCCAGACGTTCTAGACGACCAATTCTTATTGCTTTCAGCTGCACCCTTATTCTACTCCTCCTCTGTTCCTCTGGCGATGTAGAGGTGAATCCAGGCCCTACAGTGCCTTGCTCCACTCCTATTCCCCAGGCGCTCTCTTTTGACGACTTCTGTAACCGTAATAGCCTTGGTTTCATGCATGTTAACATTAGAAGCCTCCTCCCTAAGTTTGTTCTATTCACTGCTTTAGCACACTCTGCCAATCCGGATGTTCTAGCTGTGTCTGAATCCTGGCTTAGGAAGACTACCAAAAATTCTGAAATTTTAATTCCAAACTACAACCTTTTCAGACAAGATAGAACTGCCAAAGGGGGCAGTGTTGCAGTCTACTGCAATGATAGCCTGCAGAGTTCTGTCCTACTATCCAGGTCTGTACCCAAATAATTTGAACTTCTACTTTTAAAAATCCACCTCTCTAAAAACAAGTCTCTCACCGTTGCAGTCTGCTATAGACCACCCTCTGCCCCCAGTTTTGCTCTGGACACCATATGTGAACTGATTGCCCCCCATTTATCTTCAGAGCTCGTGCTGCTAGGCGACCTAAACTGGAACATGCTTAACACCCCAGCCATCCTACAATCTAAACTTGATGCCCTCAATCTCACACAAATTATCAATGAACCTACCAGGTACCTCCCCAAAGCCTTAAACACGGGCACCCTCATAGATATCATCCTAACCAACTTGCCCTCTAAATACACCTCTGCTGTCAGACCAAGATCTCAGCGATCACTGCCTCATTGCCTGCATCCGTAATGGGTCAGCGGTCAAACGACCCCCACTCATCACTGTAAAACGCTCCCTGAAACACTTCAGTGAGCAGGCCTTTCTAATCGACCTTGCCGGGGTATCCTGGAAGGATATTGATCTCATCCCGTCAGAAGAGGATGCCTGGATATTTTTTTTAAATGCCTTCCTAACCATCTTAAATAAACATGCCCCATTCAAGAAATTTAGAACCAGGAACAGATATAGCCCTTGGTTCTCCCCAGACCTGACTGCCCTTAACCAACACAAAAACATCCTATGGCGTTCTGCATTAGCATCGAACAGCCCCCGTGATATGCAGCTGTTCAGGGAAGCTAGAAACCATTATACACAGGCAGTTAGAAAAGTCAAGGCTTGCTTTTTCAAGCAGAAATTTGCTTCCTGCAACACTAACTCAAAAACGTTCTGGGACACTGTAAAGTCCATGGAGAATAAGAACACCTCCTCCCAGCTGCCCACTGCACTGAAGACAGGAAACACTGTCACCACTGATAAATTCACCATAATTGAGAATTTCAATAAGCATTTTTCTACGGCTGGCCATGCTTTCCACCTGGCTACTCCTACCCCGGTCTACAGCACTGCACCCCCCACAGCAACTCGCCCAAGCCTTCCCCATTTCTTCTTCTCCCAAATCCGTTCAGCTGATGTTCTGAAAGAGCTGCAAAATCTGGACCCCTACAAATCAGCCGGGCTAGACAATCTGGACCCTTTCTTTCTAAAATTATCTGCCGAAATTGTTGCCACCCCTATTACTAGCCTGTTCAACCTCTCTTTCGTGTCATCTGAGATCCCCAAAGATTGGAAAGCAGCTGCGGTCATCCCCCTCTTCAAAGGGGGGGACACTCTTGACCCAAACTGCTACAGACCTATATCTATCCTACCATGCCTTTCTAAGGTCTTCGAAAGCCAAGTCAACAAACAGATTACCGACCATTTCGAATCTCACCATACCTTCTCTGCTATGCAATCTGGTTTCAGAGCTGGTCATGGGTGCACCTCAGCCACACTCAAGGTCCTAAACGATATCTTAACCGCCATCGATAAGAAACATTACTGTGCAGCCGTGTTCATTGATCTGGCCAAGGCTTTCGACTCTGTCAATCACCACATCCTCATCGGCAGACTCGACAGCCTTGGTTTCTCAAATGATTGCCTCGCCTGGTTCACCAACTACTTCTCTGATAGAGTTCAGTGTGTCAAATCGGAGGGTCTGCTGTCCGGACCTCTGGCAGTCTCTATGGGGGTGCCACAGGGTTCAATTCTTGGACCGACTCTCTTCTATGTATACATCAATGAGGTCGCTCTTGCTGCTGGTGAGTCTCTGATCCACCTCTACGCAGACGACACCATTCTGTATACTTCTGGCCCTTCTTTGGACACTGTGTTAACAACCCTCCAGGCAAGCTTCAATGCCATACAACTCTCCTTCCGTGGCCTCCAATTGCTCTTAAATACAAGTAAAACTAAATGCATGCTCTTCAACCAATCGCTACCCGCTCCTACCCGCCTGTCCAACATCACTACTCTGGACGGCTCTGATTTAGAATACGTGGACAACTACAAATGCTTAGGTGTCTGGTTAGACTGTAAACTCTCCTTCCAGACCCATATCAAATATCTCCAATCCAAAGTTAAATCTAGAATTGGCTTCCTATTTCGCAACAAAGCATCCTTCACTCATGCTGCCAAACATACCCTTGTAAAACTGACCATCCTACCAATCCTCGACTTTGGCGATGTAATTTACAAAATAGCCTCCAATACCCTACTCAACAAATTGGATGCAGTCTATCACAGTGCAATCCGTTTTGTCACCAAAGCCCCATATACTACCCACCATTGCGACCTGTACGCTCTCTTTGGCTGGCCCTCGCTTCATACTCGTCGCCAAACCCACTGGCTCCATGTCATCTACAAGACCCTGCTAGGTAAAGTCCCCCTTATCTCAGCTCGCTGGTCACCATAGCATCTCCCACCTGTAGCACACGCTCCAGCAGGTATATCTCTCTAGTCACCCCCAAAACCAATTCTTTCTTTGGCCGCCTCTCCTTCCAGTTCTCTGCTGCCAATGACTGGAACGAACTACAAAAAGCACTGAAACTGGAAACACTTATCTCCCTCACTAGCTTTAAGCACCAACTGTCAGAGCAGCTCACAGATTACTGCACCTGTACATAGCCCACCTATATTTTAGCCCAAACAACTACCTCTTTCCCTACTGTATTTAATTTATTTATTTTGCTCCTTTGCACCCCATTATTTTTATTTCTACTTTGCACATTCTTCCATTGCAAATCCACCATTCCAGTGTTTTACTTGCTATATTGTATTTACTTTGCCACCATGGCCTTTTTTTGCCTTTACCTCCCTTATCTCACCTCATTTGCTCACATCGTATATAGACTTGTTTATACTGTATTATTGACTGTATGTTTGTTTTGCTTCATGTGTAACTCTGTGTCGTTGTATGTGTCGAACTGCTTTGCTTTATCTTGGCCAGGTCGCAATTGTAAATGAGAACTTGTTCTCAACTTGCCTACCTGGTTAAATAAAGGTGAAATAAAAAAATTAAATAAAATATGGACAGAGTCTCCCACCTCAGCTGTAGATCTCTGCAGTTCATCCAGAGTGATCATGGGCCTCTTGGCTGCATCTCTGATCGGTCTTCTCCTTGTATGAGCTGAAAGTTTAGAGGGACGGCCAGGTCTTGGTAGATTTGCAGTGGTCTGATACTCCTTCCATTTCAATATTATCGCTTGCACAGTGCTCCTTGGGATGTTTAAAGCTTGGGAAATCTTTTTGTATCCAAATCCGGCTTTAAACTTCTTCACAACAGTATCTCGGACCTGCCTGGTGTGTTCCTTGTTCTTCGTGATGCTCTCTGCGCTTTTAACGGACCTCTGAGACTATCACAGTGCAGGTGCATTTATACGGAGACTTGATTACACACAGGTGGATTGTATTTATCATCATTAGTCATTTAGGTCAACATTGGATCATTCAGAGATCCTCACTGAACTTCTGGAGAGAATTTGCTGCACTGAAAGTAAAGGGGCCGAATAATTTTGCACGCCCAGTTTTTCAGTTTTTGATTTGTTAAAAAAGTTTGAAATATCCAATAAATGTCGTTCCACTTCATGATTGTGCCCCACTTACAGTTTTATATCTTTATGCTTGAAGCCTGAAATGTGGCAAAAGGTCGTAAAGTTCAAGGGGGCCGAATACTTTCGCAAGGCACTGTAACTATTCAGACCCTTTACTATGAGACTTGAAAATGAGCTCAGGTGCGTCCTGTTTCCATTGATCATCCTTGAGATGTTTCTACAACTTGATTGGAGTCCACCTGTCGTACATTCAATTGATTGGACATGATTTGGAAAGGCGCCTCTCTATATAAACTGTCCCAAAGTTGACCGTGCATGTCAGAGCAAAAACCAAGTCATGAGGATGAAGGTATTGTCCGTATAGCTCCGAGACAGGATTGTGTTGAGGCACAGATCTGTGGATGGGTACCAAAAACATTTTTATTTATTTAAGGCAAGTCTGTTAAGAATAATTTATTATTTTACAATGACAGCCTACCCCGGCCAACCCCTAACCCGGACGAAGCTGGGCCAATTGTGCATTGCCCTGACTCCCAATCACGGCGGTTGTGATACAGCCTGGAATCGAACCAGGGCCTGTAGTGAAGCCTCTAGCACTAAGATGCAGTGCCTCAGACTGCTGCGCCACTCGGGAGCCCTGCAGCATTGAAGGTCCCCAAGAACACTGGCCTCCATCATTCTTAAATGGAAGAAGTTTGTAACCACCAAGACTCTTCCTAGAGCTGGCCCCCCAGCCATACGAGGGTGAAGGGCCTTGATCAGGGAGGTGACCAAGAACCCAATGGTCATTCTGACAGAGCGCCAGAGTTCCTCTGTGTAGGTGGGAGAACCTTCCAGGAAGACAGCCATCTCTGCAGCACTCCACCAATCAGGCCTTTTAATGGTAGAGTGGCCAGAAGGAAGCCACTCCTGAGTAAAAGAGACATGACAGCTCGCTTGGAGTTTGCCAAAGGGCCCCTAAAGGACTCTCAGACCATGAGAAACAAGATTCTCTGGTCTGATGAAACCAAGATTGAGCTCTTTGGCTTGAATGCCAAGCGGCACATCTGAAAGAAACCTGGAACCATCCCTACTCTGAAGCATGGTGGTGGCAGCATCATGCTGTGGGGGTGTTTTTCAGCGGCAGGAACTTGGAGACTAGTCAGGATTGATGGAAAGATGAACCAAGGCCCCCAAACTAAATCAATCCCTGAGAGGCCTCTCTCACTACCAGTGATGCGTTCTCTATGAGCTGAGCTTAATGCTCCCTCGATCAGAGGATGTTGGGAGGTTAAACTCTTTGTTGGTTTTGACGCTTTACCGTGGTGACCACTGCTGCTTAAGCTCCCTTGGAACACTCCAACCTGGATTCTCCATCTGCATGTTAAATGTACAATCCCTCTCACTGAGAGAATGTTGTCTGTGTGTAGAACAAGCATTAGATCTTTTAATATGGTATTTACAAACCCATTCATTTGGTGCCAAGGTTAAAGTAGCACTACATCAAAGTACAGGGCAACTATTTGTATCATGTTTAGTCCTGTACACTAATTAGTGTGTGCACTATACACAGTGTGGTTAAAACATTGCACCCAAAAGGATAGGTGATGATTGGCCCTAAAGATGTTAAGCACCGTCATTGTGTCATCAAAGCAGCTGGAGGAATTTCTTTCATCCTTCATCTCTATTAAGCTTTTGAAAATATGCTCCGCGACAACATTACTGGAACGCTCTATGTATTCAGGGAGAGTAGCAATCCACAGAGCCAGTGCTGAACATGGCCCGTTGGCCCTTTTTGAAGTTTTCAGCAGCCACGTGTTGTATTACAGTAAGAAATGCTAACCCAAATCTGAGCCTTCAAGACAAGTGTAAAATGGTGTACGTAGTACCTGTACTTTTTGTTTCTCTCTCAGAATGTTCATCATCCTTCTCAACCTTTTATAAGGCACCTGCTGCCACTGTAACACTGGAACACAGTCAAGTTAAAGATGGCCATGTGTATGTGTGTTTAGTGTTGAAACAGCACCGCGGGCCCTGTGATGATTGTTCCCCATCTGTAAATGGAGGAAGCAAAAACAACACACACATGCATCCTGGTAGGGATGTTATGATGACCGTATTACTGCCACACTGGTGGTCACTAGTCATGACAGCAGTCAAATTCCATGTGACCATTTAGTCACAGTAATTAGGCTTCTCCAAGCTGTGATGGTCATTAGTAGCCTACCAAACTTGCTAGCGCACTTGTACTCAGCACTCTATTGTCCCTCTAATCACTCTGACATCAATGCAAATTTTATTAACCTAATCACACTTCAAAAATGTTTTATAGGCAATGCAATTGCGTGAGAGAACCAAGTGATGGACTCTTATGACTGAAAAGAGCTTCTGGAGAACAGATGTGGGTTCGATTCCCGCTGGTGAAAGACAAAAGCGTCTGCTAAATGGGATATATTATTATATTAACTTGCCTCAAATAGGTTAATGACGTGAAAGCTGTACTGCTTCCCGGAGAACGGGTCCAAATCCATGTCATTCGCATGAAGAAAATACTGAGGTTGGGGTGCCTTGTGAGGAGTCGTAGGCAAGTGAGTGAATCACCACCACCATCACTTCTATCTGCCAACATGCAATCACTAGAAAACAAACAGAATGATCTACGGTTGAGACTATCCTACCAACGAGACATTAAAAACTGTAAAATCTTTTGTTTCACGGAGTCATGGCTGAATGATGAAATGGGTAGTATAGAGCTGGCTGAGTTTTCCGTGCATCGACAGGACAGAGCAGCTACGTCTGGTAAGGCGAGGGGTGGGGGTGTGTATTTTGTCAAAAACACCTGGTGCGCGATGTCTAATATTAAAGAAGTCTCAAAGTATTGCTCGCCTGTGGTAGGGTACCTCATGATGAGCTGTAGACCACACTATCAACCAAGAGTTTTCATCTATATTATTTGTAGCCGTCTATTTACCACCACAAACCTATTCTGGCACTAAGACCACACTCAGAGCTGTATAAGGCCATAAGGCCATAAGCAAACAAGAAAATGCTCCAGAAGCAGCGCTCTTAGTGGCCGGAGACTTTAATGCAGACAAACTTAAATCTGTTTTACCTCATTTCTACCAGCATGTCACGTGCAACCAGAGAGAAAAAAACTCTAGACCACCTTTACTCCACACACAGAGATGCATACAAAGCTCGCCCTCCCCATTTGGCAAATCTGACTAGAATTCTATAATCCTGATTCTGCTTACAAGCAAAAACTAAAGCAGGAAGTACCAGTGACTCGCTCAGTACGGAAGTGGTCAGATGACGTGGATGCTACGCTACAGGATGTGTTGCTAGCACCGATTGGAATGTGTTCCGGGATTCATCCAATGGTATTGAGTAGTAGTATACCACCTCAGTCATCGGCTTCATCAATAAGTGCATCGACATTGTCCCCACGGTGACCGTGCGTACATATCCCAACCAGATGCCATGGATTACAGGCAGCATCTGCACCGAGCTAAAGGCTAGAGCTGCCGCTTTCAAGGAGCGAGACACTAATCCGGACGCTTTTAAGAAATCCCGCTATGTCCTCAGACGAACCATCAAACAGGCCAGTGGTGTAAAAATACTTTAAAGTACTACTTAAGTCGTTCTTTTGGGGCATCTGTACTTTACTATTTATATCATTGACTACTTATTGTTTTACTTCACTACATTCCTTAAGAAAATATTGTACCTTTTTTACTCCATACATTTACCTTGACATCCAAAAGTACTTGTTACATTTTTAATGCTTAGCAGGACAGTAGAATAGTCAAATTCACGTACTTATGAACCAAACATCCCTGGTCATCCTTACTGCCTTACTGATCTCGCGGACTCACTAAACACACATGCTTTGTTTGTAAATGATGTTGAGTGTGCCCCTGGCTCTCTGTAAATTAAAATATATATATATATATATTGTGCCTCCTGGTTTGCCTAATATAAGGAGTTTATAATGATTTCTACTTTTACTTTTGATACTTAAATATATTTTAAACCAAATACTTTTAGACTTTTACTCAAGCAGAATTTTACTGGGTGACTTTTACTTGTCATTTTATATTAAGGCATCTTTGCTTTTACTCAATTATGACACCACTGAAACAAGCAAAGCGTCAATACAGGCCTAAGATTGAAACCTACTACACCGGCTTTGACACTCGTTGGATGTGGTAGGGCTTGCAAACTATTACGGACTACAAAGGGAAACCCTGCTATGAGCTTCCCAGTGACGAGAGCCTACACTGAAGCATGCATGAGAGCACCAGCTGTTCCGGATGACTGTGTCATCATGCTTTCCTTACCCAATGTGAGCAAGACCTTTTTTTAAAAGGTCAGTGTTCACTTGGCCACGGGGCCAGACGGATTACCAGGACGTGTAAGAGCATGCGTGGACCAACTGGCAAGTGTATTCACTGACATTTTCAACCTCTCCCTGACCAAGTCTTTAAAAACATGTTTCAAGCAGACCACCAGCATTATGGCCACACAAAGGGAGTGCTGCCTGGAAATTCAAGGCATTACACAGTGCTTGTAAAATTGTGAATGAGAGACTGATGTGTGCAGCCTGAGCAAAAAAACAAAGCAGAGCTCTGCTTTGCATGCCTGTCATGCAACTTTTTTTTTCAAATCATTAGTTGCATCATGCAGACTTAGAATGTATTAAAAGTCAAAACATGAAGCCCAATGTTTGTATTGCAACTAAAGTTGCATAAATAACTCTAAATTAAGCGTAATAGGGGACACCTTTTCTTTTAAGCGCTCAACACAGAATAGCCGCAAGCATGTGCACTCCATCCTTTTTGAGAAAAAATCCTCTATTCTATTCAGCTATTTTCAGTTGTATTCATCATACTATAAAACAATACCACAGATTATACAAGCAAATCTTGTCTGCTAAGTGAACTAGTGTAGCCCACAGCCTTATAGCATGGCCAGGGTAGCCTAGTGGTTAGAGCATTGGACTAGTAACTGAAAGGTTGCAAGTTCAACACCCACGAGCTGACAAGGTACAAATCTGTCGTTCTGCCCCTGAACAGGCAGTTAACCCACTGTTCCTAGGCCGTCATTGAAAATAAGAATTTGTTCTTAACTGACTTGCCTAGTTAAATAAAGGTAAAATAAATAAATAAAATCAGGGCTTAACATAATGACAACTCTGAGTATGCTATTCTGTTCTTCTGAAATAGATGATATGAAGTAAATGTAGTCTTTCTATAGACCGGTCTAAAATAATGGATTTATTGTGATGGTGTAGGCTATATTACATGGATTTGAGTTTTTTTAAATGTAGATTGTTCCAAAGGTCTGCATCAGTGGCTTGTAGGCTATGCATAGAAGCCAGGAGATGCTAAATGTGTTTTGTTAATTAACGGTCAATTACCGTGTGGCCGGCAGTTATTTGCTTGACAATCACCGGCTGACAATTTCATGACCTCCACAGCCCTACATCCTGGGCTTTTTTTCTGTCTCGACTCTCGTGATTCAATGGCCGTGGAATGGTGTGACAGGAATGCATTCAGTGCTCAGCATTGCTGCCTCTCACCATCTTTCATTGAGTAAACAAGCGCAGAGAGGTAAAGAGGACTGCATGAACGAAATAACAAAGGAATGGCTGGACAAGTGAATGAATCGGTAAAGGAATGCATGCAACTGGGAAGGTCTCCGCTAGGGATCTGGATAAATACTGTGATTCACTCAATGTACAAGTACATTGTGTGCAAGCGCAAAAAATAAATACACCACAATTTGGAGAATGGCCATCGCAGCTCACACAAGCAAGTCCATTCATAATTTTAAGTCCTGTTGTATTGGCTGATGTAACTAAAAAAAAAATAATAATAATGGGTTCAGCACTAGCCTACAGGTTTGGAGCTTACTCCGAGGTCACTGTGCAGAGAGGGGTTTAGGAACCTGGGTTTGTTTCAGCGGAGGGAGTGGTGAGTTTGGAGCAGGGGTTGGTGTGTGTGACAGTCTGTGTGTGGCACGGAGGGAGAAAACTAGCCAAACTGACTCGCTCAAGTTAGAACTTATGGCAGCAACCAATTTTTCTATCATTCCATCTGGTAGCCTGTCCTCACGGCATCATCGTTGTAGCGAAAGAAGCTAGCCAGCTAAGTTGGCCTCAATTAGCCTTGCTACTTTAGCTAGCTGACTATTTTGCTGTGCTCCCCAACAACTCCATTCATATGAAACAACAGCCTACGGGTTGGTTGATCATTGTAGCCAACTCCTCGTTTAGCCATAATTCTTTAATTTTAATTCCTTTTTGCTTTGATAAGAAATCCCCCACTTCATTGCTTCACATGGAGCCTCTGGCTGTAGCCACTTTGATTGGCCGACAGCAACAATAAGCACCATGTCTTTTTTCCCCTTTTTTTATGGGGCACACTCATAAAAACAGTCATGTTTTGAATGTAATGGTCTATCGTTGTAGGCTATATAGCAATGTCACATAGATACTTTTATTTCAATTTATACCAAGCCTTTTCATTGTCAAAATAGGCCTATATTTTTTTGGTGAAAATAGAATTCCAACATTGGCTTGCCAGGTTCTTACAACGTCATTGAATTTTGCTGCCTGCCCTGCAGAGAAGCAGTGTTGCAGTTTTCCTGCAAACACATACTTTTGTCTCAAAGGCACTGATTTAAGTAATCAGCTATTCGGGCCTGAGGTGAGGTATGTGGGGTGAGAGAGATCTAAGGTGGGGCCTCCAGTTGTGGGCCCAAGATGCACCTGTCAGTAGCCCACTCCAACACACCTCTCCCTTACCCAGAACCATCGCTCCCAGACCAAAACTTTCCCAGAACCACCGATGACGCACACGCAGCTGTTGCCGGACCTTAATGGAGGCCTTTCATGTTTGAACTTTTTCAGTTTTTATTTCTACCTGACTGTCAGCTTTTTCCCTTCCCCTACTCAAGTGTTAGCTGTGGGTGTAAGTACATACTTAGCTACAGTAATGGAAAGGGGACCTTTTTCGAAGGCTGTAAAAGCAGTGCTAATGTGGGCACATTGTATGCCTCACAATGATCGAGACAAGTGTCCGACACTGAGTGCCATGACAGAGAACCAGTCTCCCTGTGTTTGGCACGGTAAACCCTTCAAGTGTCTGTATCAGACTTTTTTTACTGCTAGGCACAAAATTAAGTGACCCACTTGTGTAAACAAACATGTCGCTGTTTGCGTGTAAATATGCAGTGAATGTTAATCTGTTATTGAAAGTGTCTGGCAGAGAGGGGGTAATAAAAATAACCAACTGAAGCTCCCTTTCTGGAGATAATTTCTCCCTTCACTTTACATTTTATTTCACCTTAATTTAGGGGCGGCAGGTAGCCTAGTGGTTAGAGCGTTGGGCCAGTAACCGAAAGGTTGCTAGATTGAATCCCTGAGCTGACAAGGTAAAAATCTGTCTTTCTGCCCCTGAACATGGCAGTTAACCCACTGTTCCTAGGCTGTAAATAAGAATTTGTTCTTAACTGACTTGCCTAGAACAAATTCTTATTTTCAATGCCGGTCTACAGTTTTAGGAATAGCCTGTTGGTGCATGCTCCACTAACAGTAAATTAGAGAATGATCTCCAGCTCAGGGCTCCCAGCTATGCATTTGGTTTGCTAACGTACTAGCTTGCAAGATTAAGCTTCTCGGTTACAATAACCAATCCCCTCCTGGATCAAGATCCCTGCTGCCTAAATTTGTTTTGTGCGTAATTACATTGTGTGCACTGCCGTACAGGAACGGTATGAAAATCTTCAACCCTAGTTTGAACCACTTTCATTCAGATCATAAATAAATAAGGATTTTTAAACCTTGAGACAACCAACTGTGTTCCATTCTGAGGATGAATGGGCAGAAGAAAAGATGGAAGTGCCTTTGAACAGAGTATGGTAGTAAGTGCCACGCACACCTGGTTTGGGTGTGTCAAGAACTGAAACGCTGCTGGGTTTTTCACACACGTTTCTCATGTGTCTCAAGAATGGTCCACCACACAAAGGACATCCAGCCAACTTGACACAACCGTGGGAAGCATTGGAGTCAACATGGGCCAGCATCTCTTTGGAACAGTTTCAAAACCTTGTAGTCCTTTACTGTTATGGGATTTATATGAATAATGACTAAATGATGTATACATTTAACGTAGAACTATAACTAAACAAAATACTACCCTGTCACTATGAATGTATGAATCTTATTATAATCAAAACACTGAATATAATGTGTGTAGTTTTAGTCAAGAAGTAGAACAAAGACTTCCTGTTCCTTGTTAGAAACGAATGGAGCTATTGTCAGACCGGCTGGAATACTGTGTTCCTTACAGGACATTCTGTCCCCACTCAGGGAGGGGAGAGACCTTGGGCTTGTAGTAGATCGTTTAACAGGTGGCAGACAATGTGAGAAGGCTTGAACCATATTGCCATTGTATCTGAGAGGAGGGACATTTATGACAATGTGAGGTATATAAACCAATGTACATGGTATTATGAGCAGAGCTCTCGAGAATAAACACTATTGAGTAATGTTGATGACTGGTCTCTGTATTTTATGTAAATGAGAACCTTACAAATTCTTATAAATGGACAGAGTGTTTTTATTGAATTGGTTAATGAACACGTAGGAACAAAATTCCTCTAACAATTACCTGACAAATTGAGGCTGTTTTGAGTGCAAAGGGGGGTGCAACTCAATATTAGGAAGGTGTAGGCTGTGGTGCTAATGAATGCTTTTTGTGTTTCAGGTACATAACAGCTTTAACCGACTCTGAGGAAGAAGAGCAGATTGAGGCTGAGGGTCAGAGTCCGTATGAAGTGACTGTGATCGAGCCTCTGAATGAGTTCTCAGCCCTTCTGGAGAGGGTGGACGCTCTACATGAAGGCAGCGATGGAGACAAGAGGGAGTGCCTCCGCACCATGCTGGATAAGCGGGAGCAGGTGGGCCACATCAACCAACTGTCCAAGTCTTGAGTTCGGATGTCCTAGGGCTAGTAGATATCTGTATTTGTTAAAAATCACAGCAGTAGCAGACATGGGTTAACATAGTATTTGCTTTCTTTCAAAAAATGTCCCATGCGCTTGATTGAGCTTTGCTTGGGTTTGCTTGGTGCAATGCAACAAATTGAATAGATCCAAAAGAGCAAGTCTTGTCCATCTGGCACTGTAGACAGGCCTAATCCAAAGGTGCTTACAGTATTTGAAAGAAAGCAAATACTATTTGAATCCAGGGTGGCGCAGAAGAGCGCCTAGGTGAAGCCTGCCTCCAAATAAACGTAAAAAATATAAAGTTTGACACGAACACCTCTTTTCTTCAGTTTGGACAGAACACTACGTTCTTATGGCGACTAGTTCGGGCCTACGTGGATGTTCATGACATCATTACCAACCTAGAGCAAAAGAAGACTCATGCAGAAACTGGTAATAACCACATACTGATCCTTAGCATTCACACCATCTACCAAAGATTAGGGTTATACAATTCCAGAAGCTTTTCAAAAATGCCCAGGTTTTTATTTCCCAAAAATCCGAAGGTTTTCAGAAATCTCCCAATTCCGAGGTTAGTGTCCAGAAATGTGCATCCAAAACAGAGCTCCTAGCAGCTCCTGGTATTGGAGCCATGTAAGGTCATTTTTACAGCTGGTTCTGCAGGCCACCCACTTGTTGGCATTGTCCACTTCTTGGAGTGGCCTGAAAGTAGTCCTGAACTGAATGACACCTGGAAAACTAACCCAGTTGACATGAACCTCTAGTAACCATACTATGACCTCAGTCAGCCAGTTTGAGATCTGGCCACAGAGCCAATTGAAATGATCTGAGTTTTGGCTACGTTTTTGAGCACGTCTTCTGTCACCCGAAGGCTTATAAAGAAGTACTCACAACTGCATGTGCATCACCAATAATGCACGATGAACAATTGACAGGGTCTTTTCCTCCATATTAAATTATCTTAAGCAATAAGACAGTTGTGTGTGGGGGGGGCTTATTTCCCCCCCATGCAATCCATCCAGCATGTTCTCATTCTTAGTTTGGCCAAAACAACACTAGATATAACTGTGATATAACTGAGCTGCTAGCTAGAAAATGTTCACGCTTTTCAGATGTGCAGAATAGTATGACGTAATGCTGTTGTCAAAACAGAAACCTCTAACGTAGCTTCTATAAAAGGCAATAAAAAAGTAGGTATTCTCTTTAAACACACAACCATAATGTTTGTACTATACAGCTGTGATTGCATGCACCACTTCCAAGTGAACAGAGGTGTTCCCTCCCCCCCAAAAATGTGTAATGCGTTATGTTTGCATGCTTTTCTTTTTTCCCTGCCTTTGCCAAATACTCCATCCCTGCATTGCTTGTTCGCAAAGTTACACATCTCAGCGCTCTTTGCATGTCTTGTGTTGCACTAACTAGTCTCTCATTGCCGTACCACCAAAATCATATCATTGTCATGCCTCCCTCTGAGATTTGTTGTATTGCAAAAATGGTTTGAATAGTCCACTGGCTCCCAGCAGCAAGATTTTAATTGGATGTTACATTTCAAGAACCCTCCCCCACATGCCCGTAGAAGAGGTGCTGTGCGTTATGTGCGTCACTATTTTCCGTAGGACACCGTTTGTAGATTTGTTACATGTGCTAGTTTTCAAGTTATCAAGTGTGGCTAACTGTCTGCGATTTTATATTTATTGAAAGTGGATTACGCTGTTTAAAGTCAAACGTCACAACACGTTCTAAACTGCTCTGGTGACACACTTTTTGCCTTGTCTCCATTCATCCACATGGCTGCGCTTTGCTGCCACCGAAAAAATCCTGCCCATTTTTTTTATTTTTTTTGTAAGGACCCAAAAAACAGGCGGTGGGAGGACTTTTTCAAGTAAGTAAATACATTTGGAAAAGTAGGGTAACTCAACTGAGCTGATAGCTAGAAGACTTTACACACTGTTAATTAAATGTCAGCAGCTCGCTAATGTTATATTACCTAGCTATCTTTACATACTCATTGTTTTACATTTACAGTCTCCAAATGCATTTGTAGATAACATCCATGGAAGAGGCTGAAATTGTAGCTCCGTGAAGTGAAGGTAGAGCTTAGGCAACTGGATAGGGCAGGTAACTTTGGGAGGACATTATGAATAGTTTACAGATTCAGTTACAGTACTAGAGTGAAACTTTGAGGACAAAGATACTGTAATACCAAAATAATATTCAGTGATGTATAATGAAGCCTGTTTTCTTTTTTATGTTTTCTTTCCTCAAATATGGAGCACTGTGAAAGCCTGTGTTTGCAGATGAAGCAAGAAATCCCAATGAATGTCCCAAGAGAGTAATGGCGCATATCCATACAGTGTTTTACTCAAAAGGCTCAGACTTTTCGGTTTCCATCTACACTTGCCGGCACCCGTGTCTCACTGGGCCATGGCTCCGGCAGACCTGCTCTCACTTGGGGCCAAACCAGGGCCACTGCTACTTTTCATCTTGCATTTCCATAACAATGGCTAACTGTGAACCTGGAACACCTCACAAAGCAACTGTGTATACCAGCAGTACTTTTGTATAGAACATTTTCTAACATGGGTAGTATGTGTAGGCAGACCTATATTAGCACATGTTGTATACAAAAATAGTTAAAACATCACACAAGCAATGTACAGTGCCTTGCGAAAGTATTCGGCCCCCTTGAACTTTGCGACCTTTTGCCACATTTCAGGCTTCAAACATAAAGATATAAAACTGTATTTTTTTGTGAAGAATCAACAACAAGTGGGACACAATCATGAAGTGGAACGACATTTATTGGATATTTCAAACTTTTTTAACAAATCAAAAACTGAAAAATTGGGCGTGCAAAATTATTCAGCCCCTTTACTTTCAGTGCAGCAAACTCTCTCCAGAAGTTCAGTGAGGATCTCTGAATGATCCAATGTTGACCTAAATAACTAATGATGATAAATACAATCCACCTGTGTGTAATCAAGTCTCCGTATAAATGCACCTGCACTGTGATAGTCTCAGAGGTCCGTTACAAGCGCAGAGAGCATCATGAAGAACAAGGAACACACCAGGCAGGTCCGAGATACTGTTGTGAAGAAGTTTAAAGCCGGATTTGGATACAAAAATATTTCCCAAGCTTTAAACATCCCAAGGAGCACTGTGCAAGCGATAATATTGAAATGGAAGGAGTATCAGACCACTGCAAATCTACCAAGACCTGGCCGTCCCTCTAAACTTTCAGCTCATACAAGGAGAAGACTGATCAGAGATGCAGCCAAGAGGCCCATGATCACTCTCGATGAACTGCAGAGATCTACAGTTGAGGTGGGAGACTCTGTCCATAGGACAACAATCAGTTGTATATTGCACAAATCTGGCCTTTATGGAAGAGTGGCAAGAAGAAAGCCATTTCTTAAAGATATCCATAAAAAGTGTTGTTTAAAGTTTGCCACAAGCCACCTGGGAGACACACCAAACATGTGGAAGAAGGTGCTCTGGTCAGATGAAACCAAAATTGAACTTTTTGGCAACAATGCAAAATGTTATGTTTGGCGTAAAAGCAACACAGCCCATAACCCTGAACACCATCCCCACTGTCAAACATGGTGGTGGCAGCATCATGGTTTGGGCCTGCTTTTCTTCAGCAGGGACAAGGAAGATGGTTAAAATTGATGGGAAGATGGATGGAGCCAAATACAGGACCATTCTGGAAGAAAACCTGATGGAGTCTGCAAAAGCCTTGAGACTTGGATGGAGATTTGTCTTCCAAAAGGCAATGATCCAAAACATAAAGCAAAATCTACAATGGAATGGTTCAAAAATAAACATATCCAGGTGTTAGAATGGCCAAGTCAAAGTCCAGACCTGAATCCAATCGAGAATCTGTGGAAAGAACTGAAAACTGCTGTTCACAAACGCTCTTCATCCAACCTCACTGAGCTCGAGCTGTTTTGCAAGGAGGAATGGGAAAAAAATTCAGCCTCTCGATGTGCAAAACTGATAGAGACATACTCCAAGCGACTTACAGCTGTAATCGCAGCAAAAGGTGGCGCTGCAAAGTATTAACTTAAGGGGGCTGAATAATTTTGCACGCCCAATTTTTCAGTTTTTGATTTGTTAAAAAAGTTTGACATATCCAATAAATGTCGTTCCACTTCATGATTGTGTCCCACTTGTTGTTGATTCTTCAAATACAGTTTTATATCTTTATGTTTGAAGCCTGAAATGTGGCAAAAGGTCGCAAAGTTCAAGGGGGCCGAATACTTTCGCAAGGCACTGTATAAACCAATTTTATAATTGGAGAAGTCCAACCCTTGTTGGAGGTCTGCTGGGTGTGCAGGGTTCTGTTTCAGCCCATCAATAATGAGTTGATAATCAAGTGTGCTATTGTTGGGCTGGAACAGAAGTCTGCTCACCAAGTGGATCAGTGGAGCAATGTTGGCCACCGCTGGTATGGAATTCTTTTGTTAACCCTAAATGATGCTTTAGTTATAATTTCCTACTTATTACTACTCAATTATTTATTGTTTAGACTAAGATGTCTAATCCTTACATACGAGATAGCTTATTTGTACATTTTGTAGTGAAGTGTTAGTTCTTTTAAAGTGAAATGTTTAAACTTGTTTTATTAGTTCAACTATTCAAAATGTCAATGTTGATCTATCACAATCCTGCAATAAAGAGGGGAAGTGGTTCTGTCTTTGTTTCTGTGTTGTATTCTCAAATTAAAATGTCCTTTTTGTCTAGTTGTAAGATCTAGTTGATGTTATTTAACACAGACCCCAAAGCAAATCAGGAGGAGGAAAGAGGTTTATTCAAAGAGGATAAGTCATAGATGTTATGGTAGATGGATGTTTCTCCCCTGTCCTCAGGGATTCTCTCCTGTGATTCTCGCCAGTGAACAAAGGGACAGGATGTAGTTTATAACCCAGCCCTAGCCTGTGGTTGACCAATTAGAATGCCTTCCAATAAAACTGGGCCAATGGCCAGTATCCTATTTCAGGTTGAATATTTATCTTCTAAATATTATCTCCAATATGTTTAATTTGATTGTCGTTGTCTCAGTGTATCAGCTATCTCAATTAATTTTGCAGCTTATCATTTGGCATCAACACTGAGTGTACAAACTTAGGAACAGTTTGCCTTCATTGTATTACAGAAAAACTTTATTGACCTGAAATTAGTATTGAATGTAGGTAAAACTAAGTTCTCTCGAGTCCATAAAAATAACTGATTTAAGCATATGAACAGTGCATTCGGAAAGTATTCAAACTCCTTCACTTTTTCCACATTTTGGTACGTTACAGACTTATTCTAAAATTGATGTAAAAAATCCTCAATCTACACACAATACCCCACAATGACAAAGCAAAAACAGGATTTTAGACATTTTTGCAAATGTATAAAAAAAACTGAAATCACATTTACATAAGTGTTCAGACCCTTTACTCAGTACTTTTCTGACGCACAGTTGGCAGAGATTACAGCCTCGACTGTGTATGACGCTTGACACGCCTGTATTTGGGGAGTTTCTCCCATTTCTTCTCTGCAGATCCCCTTAAGCTCTGTCAGGTTGGATGGGGAGTGTCAATGCACAGCTATTTTCAGGTCTCTCCAGAGATGTTAGATAGTGGTTCAAGTTCAGGCTCTGGCTGGGCCACTCAAGGACATTCAGAGACTTGTCCCGAAGCCACTCCTGCGTTATCTTGGCTGTGTGCTTAGGGTTGTTGTCCTGTTGGAAGGTAAACCTTCACCCCAGTCTGAGGTCCTGACCTCTCTGGAGCAGGCTTTCATCAAGGATCTCTCTATACTTTACGCCGTTCTACTTTCCTTCAATCCTGACTAGTCTCCCAGTCCCTGCCTCTGAAAAACATCTCCACAGCATGATGCTGCCACCATCATGCTTCACCATAGGGATGGTATTGGCCAGGTGATGAGCAGTGTCTGGTTTCCTCAACACGTGATGCTTGGCATTCAGGCCAAAGAGTTCAACTTTGGTTTCAAAACCAGAGAATCTTGTTTCTCATGTTCTGAGAGTCCTTTAGGTGTCTTTTGGCAAACTCCAAGCAGGCTGTCATGTGCCTTTTACTGAGAAGTGGCTTCTGTCTGGCCACTCTACCATAAAGGCATGATTGCTGGAGTGCTGCAGAGATTGTTGTCCTTCTAGAAGGTTCTCCCATTTCCACAGAGAAACTCTGGTGCTGTGTCAGAGTGACCATTGGTTCTTGGTCACCTCCCTGAACAAGGCAATTCTTCCCCGATTACTCGGTTTGGCTGGGTGGCCAGTGCTAGGATGAGTCTTGATGGTTCCAACCTTCTACCATTTAAGAATGATGGAGGCCATTGTGTTCTTGGGAACCTTCAATGCTGCAGACATTTTTCAATCCTGTCTCGGAGCTCTACGAACAATTCCTTCGACCTCATGGCTTCGTTTTTGCTCCGACATGCACTGTCAACTGTGGGACCTTATATAGACAGGTGTGTGCCTTTCCAAATCATGTCTAATCAATTGAATTTACCATCTCAATGATGATCAATGGAAACCGGATGCACCTGAGCTCAATTCCGAGTCTCATAGCAAAGGGTCTGAACACTTATGTAAAGGTAAAAAAACAAGGTATTTTTTATTTGTAATACATTTGCAAAAATTTCTAAACTTGTTTTCGCTTCGTCATTATGAGGTATTGTGTGTAGATTGATGAGGAAATGTTTTATTTAATCTATTTTTGAATAAGACTGTAACGTAACAAAATGTGGAAGAGGCTTACAAATATCTAGGCATCTGAATAGATGAAAACCTGTCTTTTAAAAAGTTTATTCTACTTCTATAGAAATAGGTCCTGCCTCTCGCTAAATAGTAGAAAGCAGATTATTTAGTCAACGTTCCTAGACTATGGCGACATCATCTATATACAGTTGAAGTCTGAGGTTTACGTACACTTAGGTCGGAGTCATTTAAAACTCGTTTTTCAACCACTCCACAACTTTGTTTTAAAAAAAACTATAGTTTTAGCAAGTTGGTTAGGACATCTACTTTGTGCATGACAAGTAATTTTTCCAACAATTGTTTACAGGCAGATTATTTCACTTATAATTCACTGTATCACAATTCCAGTGGGTCAGAAGTTTACATACACAAAGATGACTGTGCCTTTTTAAACAGCTTGGGAAAAAAATCATGTCATGGCTTTAGAAGCTTCTGATAGGCTAATTGACATAATTTGAGTCAATTGGAGGTGTACCTGTGGATGTATTTCAAGGCCTACCTTCAAACTCAGTGCCTCTTTGCTTGACATCATGGGAAAATCAAAAGAAATCAGCCAAGACCTCCAGAAAGTCAATTGTAGACCACAAGTCTGGTTCATCCTTGTGAGCAATTTCCAAATGCCTGAAGGTACCACGTACATCTGTCCAAACAATAGTACGCAAGTATAAACACCATGGGACCACGCAGCCGTCATACCGCTCAGGAAGGAGACACGTTCTGTCTCCTAGAGATGAACGTAGTTTGGTGTGAAATGTGCAAATCAATCCCAGAACAACAGCAAAGGACCTTGTGAAGATACATTTGTACCCGTTTCCTCAAGTATCTATATCCACAGTAAAATGAGTCCTATATCGACATAACCTGAAAGGCCGCTCAGCAAGGAAGAAGCCACTGCTCCAAAACCGCCATTTAAAAGCCAGACTGTGGTTTGCAACTGCACATGGGGACAAAGATTGTATTTTTTTGAGAAATGTCATCTGGGCTGATGAAACAAAAATACAATCGTTATGTTTGTAGGAAAAAGGGGTAAGCTTGCAAGCCGAGGAACACCATCCCAACTGTGATGCATGGGGGTGGCAGCATCATGTTGTGGGGGTGCTTTGCTGCAGGAGTTACTGGTGCACTTCACAAAATAGATAATTGTATTTCCTTATAATACCATGTGAATATATTGAAGCAACATCTCAAGGAAGGGTACCACATGAGGGAGGATTGCTTGACTGGCGTGAGGGTGATAAGCACATTCGCAAACTGGAGCAACCCAAGTGATTTGTGTTAGAGTTCGTTGAGCAAAGGCTGTGTGCATGTTTTGGTTCTACAAAGATTTCTCGATAACATAAATTAATTGCATTTGTTCTTGCGCCATACAATCAATTATTAGTTCTTCTCTATGCTGCCTGCAGCATGATTTTTTTTCCTGCACTCATACAGTGCATTCGGGAATTATATATACTTTTTTTAACCTGTTTTTCTCCCCAATTTCGTGGTATCCAATTGTTTTTTAGTAGCTACTATCTTGTCTCATCGCTACAACTCCCATACGGGCTTGGGAGAGATGAAGGTTGAAAGTCATGTGTACTCTGATACACAACCCAACCAAGCCACACTGCTTCTTAACACAATGCGCATCCAACCAGGAAGCCAACCTGGAAGCCACCAATGTGTCAGAGGAAACACCGTGCACCTGGCAACCTTGGTTGGCGCGCACTGCGCCCGGCCCGCCACGGGAGTCGCTGGTGTGCGATGAGACAAGGATATCCCTACCGGCCAAGCCCTCCCTAACCCGGACGACGCTAGGCCAATTGTGCGTCGCCCCACGGACCTCCCGGTCGCGGCTGGTTACGACAGAGCCTGGGTGCGAACCCAGAGTCTCTGGTGGCACAGAGACTCTGGGTTAGCCACTGTGCCACCCGGGAGGCCCCTATATACACATTCTTTTAAATACACATTTTTACTACTCAATCTACACACAATACTCCATAATGACAAAGCAAAAACAGGTTTTTAGAAACGTAAAGAATAAAATAAAAACACAACCCTTTGCTATGAGACTCAAAATTGAGCTCAGGTACATCCTGTTTCCATTGACCATCCTTAAGATGTTTCTACAACTTGATTTGGAGTCCACCTGTGGTAAATTCAATTGATTGGACATGATTTGGAAAGGCACACACCTATCTATATAATGTGCCACAGTTGACTGCATGTCAGAGCAAAAACCAAGCCATGAGGTCGAAGGAATTGTCCGTAGAGCTCCGAGACAGGATTGTGTCGAGGCACAGATCTGGGGAAGGACACCCCCCCAAAGATGCTTGGGGCATTGAAGGTCCCCAAGAATACAGTGGCCTCCATCATTCTTAAATAGGAGAAGTTTGGAACCACCAAGACCATTCTTGGAACTAGCCACCCGGCCAAACTAAGCAATCAAAGGAGAAGGGCCTTGGTCAGGGAGGTGACCAAGAGCCTGATTGTCACTCTGTTAGAGGTACATATTTCCTCTGTGGAGATGGTTGTCCTGTCAGAATGTTCTCCCATCTCTGCAGCACTCCACAAATCAGGCCTTTATGGTAAAGTGACCAGATGGAAGCCTCTCCTCAGTAAAAGGCACATGACAGCCTGCTTGGAGTTTGCCAAAAGGCACCTAAAGGACTCTCAGACTATGAGAAGCAAGATTCTCTGGTCTGATGAAACCTAGATTAAACTCTTTGTCCTGAGTGCCAAGCGTCACGTCTGGAGGAACCTGGCACCATCCCTACGGTAAAGCATGGTGGTGGCAGCATCATGCTGTGGAGATTCTTTTCGGTGGCATGGACTGGGAGACAAGTCGGGATCGAGGCAAAGATGAACGGAGCAAAGTACAGAGAGATACTTGATGAAAACGTTATCCAGAGTGCTCAGGACCTCAGACTTTGGCAAAGGTTCACCTTCCAACAGGACAATAACCCTAAGCACACACCCAAGACAACACAGGAGTGGCTTCGGGACAAGTCTCGGAATGTCCTTGAGTGGCCCAGCCAGAGACCGGACTTGAACCCGATCAAACATCTCTAGAGAGACCTGAAAATAGCTGTGCCGCAATGCTCCCCTTCCAACCTGACTGAGCTTGAGAGGATCTACAGAAAAGAATGGGAGAAACTCCACATACAATTTTATCAATTTTAGAATAATGCTCTGACGTAACAAAATGTGTAAAAAGTCTGAATACTTTCCAGAAGGCACTGTATATATGCCTAATACATTTGTATATACTGTATATGACGTGAACAAACGTGGTTCCGGTATTGTGTACACTGAGCCCTGTGTTATCCTGCAGTAGCTTTGTTCATTTCATCATTCTCTCCCATCAGGGAAGAAAGTTGGAGAGGAAGCCGTAAAACTGAACCCTATGTGTGCCGAAAGTCATCAGTGGTGAGTCTTTTTCACTCTAGCCATACACTACACATACATCGTCTTAAACCTATGTTCCAATCCTAGATGGGAAACTTGATTAGTTTGTAACCCTAAAGTTATGTAACTTATGGCTTGGTAATGTGTCAATTTATCCACTCAGATCCCAAAAGAGTGAAATGTTGTTACCTCTTCTTGCATGTCCAATCCATTGATTGCATATATTTTAGCCTCATTGTTGTTAGCATGAGTACATTTGACTCAGCCCTGTTAGTGAGTCACTCTTCCTCCAACACCCATCTATGAGCACATTGGCTGTGTAGTGTGCACTATGCACACACCCACATTTCCAGACATGTACAAGCACATTGAAGTGAACTAGGTAAACAGAGGCTAGTGTTAAAACCTATTTGAGGTGTGTGTGTGTGTTTTAACTATACTTGTGGGGACCTTGAAGTCCCCAGAAGATTAGTAAACTGACATTTTGTTAGTCCCCAGAAGGTCAAATGCTATTTCTAGGGTGTTTAGGGTTAAGGTTAAAATCTTATTCAATATATGAATATTTGTTTCAGTCTTTTACCATTCTAATTTTCGGAGTGGACACGTTGTTTGCAGAGCCACAACCTATGATACACTTGTGAAATACGCGTTTTAGTTCCATTTACTAGTTTTGTCAATTTAGTCATTGACAGGAGCGCTCCAAACAAAAGACAATGTTGAGTAAGGATGCCCACATAGAAGTAGGGCCTACATGCTACTAGGCCTGCGTGCAAATGTAGGCATATAAATGTGCCCATTTGTGGATCTGATAGTATTTCTGATTGGCTTCACACACCACCACTAATAAGCTGTGGAGCTTCTTTTTTCACCACAAACAGCAAGCAAACAAAGTCTGTTTTTACATCCACCGAGAATGACAATAGTTCCTCTATGTATTTGAAAAACCTTTCCAGCTCTCCTTTTCGATAACCACTTAGCGTGTAGGGGAAAAATGTCATACTCTTATCCAGTGGAAACATCAAAAAATGATTACTTCTTATCCCTTGCTCAAATAGCCTACAGCTGTGTCTGTCCCGGAGCTCACTGGTGCTGGAAACTCTGAGGGACAGAATATTTTATACAATGTTGCAAGTTTGCTAGCACAGCTTTGGGCCAGACCAAAGTTAATAGTTGATACAATGTTTCAAGTTGCAGACAGGCCATGCATAGCCATAGGGCGCCACACAATTGGCCCAGAGTCGTCCGGGTTTAGCTGGGGTAGGCCGTCATTGTAGATAAGAATTTGTTCTTAACTGACTTGCCTAGTTAAATAAAATTAAAAATAGTCAATGTGATTTCTAGGATATTTTTTATTCTACCTGCAGGCTGCAATTGTTTTATTTGTTGGCTTTATAGGCTATTATTACATAGTTGGAAATGGCAATAGAAGTTACTTTTTAGGTTTGTCATTTTTGCCAAAAGGCATGTGGGAGACTCCCCAAACATATGAAAGAGGGTACTCTGGTCAAATGAAACTAAAATGTAGCTTTTTGGCCATCAAGGAAAATGCTATGTCTGGCACAAACCCAACACCTCTCATTACCCCAAGAACGCCATCCCCACAGTGAAGCATGTTGGTGGCAGCATCATGCTGTGTGGATGTTTTTCATCGGCAGGGACTGGTCAGAATTTAAGGAATGATGAATGGTGCTAAATACAGGGAAATTCTTGAGGGAAAACTGTTTGTCTTCCAGAGATTTAAGACTAGGACGGAGGTTCACCTTCCAGCAGGACAATGACCCCAAGCATACTGCTAAAGCAACACTCGAGTAGTTTAAGGAGAAACATTTAAATGTCTTGGAATGGCCTAGTCAAAGCCCAGACCTCAATCCAATTGAGAATCTGTGGGATGACTTAAAGATTGCTGTACACCAGCGGAACACATCCAACTTGTAGGAGCTGGAGCAGTTTTGCCTTGAAGAATGGGCAAAAATCCCAGTGGCTAGATATGCCAAGCTTATAGAGACATACCCCAAGAGACTTGCAGTTGTAATTGCGGCAAAAAGTGCATCTACAAAGTATTGACTTTGGGGGGGTGAGTAGTTATGCACACTCAAGTTTAGTTTTTTGGGGGTATTTCTTATTTCTTGTTTGTTTCACAATAAAAAATATATATTTTGCACCGTCAAAGTGGGGGGCATGTTATGTAACCCCCCCCAAAATAACATCTATTTTAATTCCAGGTTGTAAGGCAACAAAATAGGAAAATGCCAAGGGGGTGAATACTTTCGCAAGACACTGTAGCTCCCTCATGAGTAATATGTCTTATTTCATCAAAGAGTACGCTTAAATCATCAGACAAGCTCAATGCATATGTAGTTGATTTTATTAAAACGCATAGGGTGTGTCATTATATGGAAAAATGTTGACCAATCGATTGTTCGAAAGAACTGACGGCTTTCGGTCGACCAAGATAATTTTTTGTCGGTCACAGCTATAGATTTATGGAAGGCTTTCCTCTCCCTTTAACAGCTGTGTGTCCCTCGAGCTTTATCCCAGATTCAAGGTTGTGTTTGTTAGGCACCAAATGGAAGAAAACGAACTGAAACACGGAGGGACCTGGACTTTTGCTGAAGTTGGAGACTTTTATTTCCTTCAAATTTAGAAGTATAGGGCTCGATACACCTCAAACTCATTCCTGAATGCTGTTGATAAAGCAAAAACGGCAACAGGAATGGAGGAGCTGTTTTGAAAATGGTATTGTCCCTTCAACTTGGTACATGTCTATCATTAAACCAATCCCAAAGTCATCAAAGAATGATCCACAGGTTCCATCAAATTACAGAGGTGTCAGCCTTATTAGCAGTCTACAAGTTATTCTCTTATATCTTAAACAACAGGTCGACTCAGGTTTACTTGAAGATGAGCAGAACAGGTTTCGTAAAAACAGGGCTTGTATAGATCACATTTACATTGTATCCACTGTGATAAGAGCCAGACGACAATAATGTAAACCTTGGGTTTTTGCTCCGACATACACTGTCAGCTGTGGGACCTTATATAGACAGGTGTGTGCCTTTCCAAATCATGTCCAATCAATTTAATTTACGACAGGTGGACTCTAATCAAGTTGTAGAAACATCTCAAGGATGATCAATGGAAACAGGATGCACCTGACCTCCGTTTCGAGCCTCATAGCAAAGGGTCTGAATACTATATGTTATTTCTGTTTTTATTTGTAATGAATTTGCAAACATTTCTAAAAACCTGTTTTTGCTTTCATTATGGGGTATTTCTTTAAATCAATTTTAGAATAAGGCTGTAAAGTAACAATGTTGAAAGTCAAGGGGTCTGAATACTTTCCGAATGCACTGTATATGTATAAACCACATGGAGCATATTATATTGGTACTTACACAGATCATACACAAAATCCTTCTAGTTTCCTGCTAATCAGGCAACATAGTTTAACATTGGCAGTTGGCACAACACACTAGATAACCCGGTAAGTTTTTCACTGTTTTCGTTGGAAGCTGCAATCCAGTTAAGTAGTACGCTATGCTTGCATCATTTCATTGGATTAAAGCCCAGCAAGAGAGAGTCTCTATTTCATGGCCTGCCAAAAAAGGCTTTCACAGGCTACCAGACACCGCTCACTAACACACACACACACACACACACACACACACACATCCCCATCTACCATCAGTACCACCCTCTTCACTGTCAGGTGACCTTTTCACCCCCTTGATCCTTTGTAGTGTTTGTGTCCCGCTGTGAGTACCAGCAGGATTAGAGGCCTTGCTGTGAAAGGACTTTGATCACCTCATTCTTCTTCTCTCCAAACCCACAGCCTCAGGCTACAGACTGTTTTTACTCCAGTCTTCCACTGTACGGACCGAACTGTTTCATTTAGCCTCTTCCTTGGTCCCTGTATAATAAAGCCACATTCTGGGATTCTGAAAACAGAACACCAGCCCCTCCACTTGTTTTAGACTGACAATCCATGACGTCCAAGTGATCGCTTGAACCATATTTTGACGCTATACACTGGGTACACATCTTTAATTTAAATTACTGTTGAACAGCTTCCTAAAGCTTAGACTGTAGCTTTAATTGGGAGTGAGAACAAGGGAAAAGAGGCAGAGCTGCATAACTTATCTCTCCTCCAAGTTGTTTAGTGAGGAGCTTGTCTGGGAGGTTGAGTTGTCACGTTAGTTTGTAGAGACGGACCAAGGCGCAGCGTGATCTGGGTTCCACATCTTTATTTAGTGAAACACACAAAACAATAAAGAATAACGAAACGTGCTGACATACAACTACCCATTAACAATATCCCACAAAACACAATAGAGAAAAATTATATCCTCAATTAGAGACAACGATTAACTGCTGCCTTTATTTGGGAATCATACAAAATCACCAACATAGAAAAACAATACTAGAACCCCACATAGAAATAATAAACTAGACGTAAACCCCCAGTCACGCCCTGAACTACTCTACCATAGAAAATAAGGGCTCTCTATGGTCAGGACGTGACATGAGTGTTGTTGGCTTCCAGCGCCTTCTGGGTTGAGATGTGGCTAGTGATCCAAGAAATGGGTGGTGTAAGTCAGGCAACCACCCCAACCCCTCCCTACTCTGCATCATGCCTGACACCTGTTGGAGAAAGTTGTCTGGGTGTGCTTTATCGAATTAGTTAACATTTCAACATATAGTATTGTAGTTTTTATTATTAAGACTGAACTGAAGGACCCCTATTCAAACCCTCCTCAATATTTCTCTCTCTCTCTTCTTTATAGCCATCTCTCCGTGATCTGTTTCTTTCAAATTCAAAAGGCATTATTGGCATGACAAATTTACAAAGCAAAATGTTTTGAACACTTCTCTCAATTATTTGTCTCTAGTAGGGATTGGGGTTTGAAATAATTTCACTATTCGAATAGTATCTTTTTTGTTTTGTGTCAGATATCCAAATATTCCAAATACATGTTTGTTTATTACCAATATATATATATATTTTTTAAATATATTTATTTATTTATTTTTTATTTATTTTTATACCTGATCACTGTTGCGCGAGGGACATAGGCTGGTGCTTTATTGCTGCAGGAGTGGGCTGTGTGTGAGAGATGGGAGCAAGCAGACAGAGGGGGAGAGAACCAGACACAGTAACAGTAGTCAAGCCAATTCGGCTACAGCCAAGACTAGCTAACTTGTAGCAGCGACAATGTAATTTATCATCTCATAATAGTACCTGTCTTGACTGTAGTAGCCTAGAGTAGCTAGCTAGCCAACTATAGCTAGCTAGGCTAATTGAGGCTACATGCAGTGCCACATCCCCAACCCCATTCAGATAAAACAACTAACGTTACCTGTTTGTTGCTCGTTTTAGCCTATGCCTACTCCTTCTCATTTTGCAAACCTTTTAATTCTGTCATTTTATTACGTCTTGCATTGCATTAGTGAACGCTCACTGCGCTTGCTACACATTGAGCCTATTTTCCGCTTTGATTGGCCAACATAGGCAACAAGCTACACACCACTGCCAGTCTTTTTATGGGGCACACCTCATAAAAACTACATTAAAAAGTTTATTGTTTTATTAAATTAATAATTAGAAATATGGTACATTATCCTTGTAGTATGCAACAATGTCACATTTAGAAAAAACCTTTTCAGTTAGGCCTATAGTTTTTTGGCCTCGCAAAAATGAATAGCCTACTCACACAAGTATTTGAATACTATCCTCTGTTCGGACGTTTGAATAACCGTGCACATCCTTATTTTCTAGGTACGCCATAATGTGTGGCATCATGACAGAGTATGAGACTGTGCAGAACAGGATAAAGAATGGCTACATCTTCAAAGTAAGTGATTTTCTGACACCGTCTACACAAAGCTATATTTTCATGTGGTCACCGATTTCAAGTGTTTGTTTTGTGTACTTGAACATTTACATTTAAGTCATTTAGCAGACGCTCTTATCCAGAGTGACTTACAAATTGGACCATGTCAGACCTTACCTACTGTGCCTTCAGAAAGTATTCACACCCCTTGACTTTTTCCACATGCTCTTGTGTTACGGCCTGAATTTAATTTGGATTACATTAAGATTTTGTGTCACTGGCCTACACACGATACCCCATAATGTCAGAGTGGAATTATGTTTGTTTACATTTTTATGAATTCATTAAAAATGAAAAGCTCAAATGTCTGGAGTTGATAAGAATTCAAACCCCTTGTTATGGCAAGCCTAAATAAGCTTTAGGGGTAAAAATATGCTTAACAAGTCACATAAGTTGCATGATTTTTGAATGACTACCTCATCTCTGTACCCCACACATACAGTTTTCTGTAAGGTCCCTCAGTCGAGCACTGAATTTCAAACACAGATTCAAGCACAAAGACCAGAGTGGTTTTCCAGTGCCTCGCAAAGAAGGGCACCTATTGGTAGATAATAAATACCTTTAAAAAAAGCAGACATTGAATATCCCATTGAGCATGGTAAAGTTTTTAATTACACTGGATGGTGTATCAATACACCCAGTCACTACAAACGTACAGGTGTCCTTCCAAACTCATTTGCCGGAGAGGAAGGAAACCGCTCAGGGATTTCACCATGAAGCCCAATGGTGACTTTAAAACAGTTATAGAACTAGTGGCTGTGATAGGAAAAAACTGAAGATGGATAAACATTGTAGTTTTTCAACAATACTAACCTAAATAACAGAGTAAACTAAGGAAGCCTGTACCGAATAAACATATTCCAAAACATGCATCCTGTTTGCAGTAAGGTACTAAAGTAAATGCAAAACATTTGGCAAAGAAATTCACTTTAGGACCTGAATACAAAGTGTTATGTTAGGGGCAAACACAGCACATCATTGAGTACCACTCTTCATATTTTCAAGCATAGTGGTGGCTGCATCATGTTATGGGTATGTTTGTCATTGGCAAGGACTAGGGAGTTTTGGGAGGGAGGGTATAAAAATAAACGGAATAGAGCTAAGGACAGGCAAAATCCTAGAGGAAAACCTGGTTCAGTCTCCTTTCCAACTGACACTGGGAGACAAATTCACCTTTCAGCATGATATTAACCTAAACCTCAATGCCAAATATACACCGGAGTTGCTTACCAAGACTACATTAAATGTTCCTGAGTGGCCTAGTTACAGTTTTGACTTAAATCTATGGCAAGACTTGAAAATGGCTGTCTTAGCAATGATCAACAACTAGCTTGACAGAACATTTTATTCATTTTGGATGGTTGAGGGGCAACTCTTGGGGAACTGTGTGTGGGGGGGGGGGGTCTTGGAGGGCTGGTGGGAGATCTATCGACGTGCCCTTGAGCAGGGCGTTGACCCTGGTTGCTTCTGTGTGTTGCTCTGGATGGGAGGCTGTTAAATGACTAATGTGATGTACTTGCGGCTTCACTGCAAGTATATTGTATGTTTTAATTATAAAAAATATAATAACTTGACAGAGCTTGAAGAATTGTAATATTGTACAATTCAGGTGTGCAAAGCTCTTAGAGACTTTGCTGTAATCGCTGCCTACGTTGATTCTAGGGATGTGAATACTTATGTAAATGAGATGTCTGTATTTCATTTTCAAGAAATATGTAAAAATGTTTTTTTTTTAAACATGTTTTCACTTTGTCATGATGGGGTATTGTGTGTAAATGGGTGATCAAATATAACACAACTAAATGTGGTGTAAGTCCAGGGGTATGAATACTTTCTGAAGGCATTGTACATTAGTAGCACCTGAGGTGATAGCAGGCACACAGATTGATTGGTGGAATTAATCATAATAAGAGAGAGTAACTGAGGTCAGGGCTTGTACTTTTCCAGAACCTCCCCTGGAGTCTGTGTCTATCAGTGTTGAGTCCTATCTGTGTCTAGAGGGTCCTCCCATCACCACAAGTTGACAGCCAGAATCACCCTCTGTGATATTTAGGTCAGGTGTTGTTCAAAGGAAACGTAAAAAGTGCTCCTATACACACAGTTGTGGACAGCGCCTCTATACACTGACTGCTATACATGTCTTAGCCTTATTGGCAGGAAACTCCCCTCACTAACTCTCAGATGTAAGGGTTGCATAACAGCAGAGACTGGGACAACCGCACGCAGCATTTATCTTACCTGTGAGTTGCTTCACAAACTCTGTTTACCTGCAAATCCTTGAACGGTGTGGAGGGAGAGGGGGGCGGACATGAAGAACATGCAGTGCATGGAGAGGGGGAGAGAAAGAGAGAGGGGGAGGAGAGTTAGAGGGAGACCAAGTGAGCAAGAGGGGAGAGAGAGCGAAAGAGACTGATTTTGCAATAGAGTGGAAATGGAACAGGGGGAGGGGAAAAGGAGAGGGTTGCATGACAAATAGGAGCTTTTTATACATTCATGTAAGTGTGTGTGTGAGAGATTTGTGAAATAGTTTTGGGTGGTTGGGCACGTGGAGAAGGGCTGATCAGGTCATAGGAGAATGTCTGGTCTAATGAATGAATGCTGTACTCTTCTGTTTCCTCCCTCTCTTCCTCACAGGATCATTTGGATAAGGCCATTGAGCTGAAACCACAAGATCCTATGTCTTACTACCTGCTCGGCCGCTGGTGCTATGCTGTATGTGACACACACACACACACACACACACACACACTCTCTAACCCAAGTCAACCATACAGTGAAGAATACACTCCCTGAAAAGGGGTCAGTTTAGAAAATTAAACGGGCGTCATTGGCCTATAGAACAATGGCGGTGGTCAACACACACACACACACACACACACACACCCTCCATATACCCTTTTGCTCATATTACTTTCTTCTGAAAAACATTGGCAGAGTTCCCGTTTTTATTTAAATCTACTTGAAAATCTATGGCATGACCTGAAAATGATTGTCTAGAAATGATCAACGACCAAAATAATAATGGGAAAATGTGGAACAATCCATGCGTGCAATACTCTTAGAGACCCAGAAAGACTCAGATGTTAATGCTGCCAAAAGTGCTTCTACAAAGTATTGACTTGTGTTGAATACTTATGTAAATATAGTATTTCTGTATTTTATTTTCAATACATTTGCTTTCTTATTATGGGGTATTGTGTGTAAATGGGTGTGAATTATTTTTTTGATTTAATCCATTTTGAATTCAGGCTGACACCTCAAAATGTGGAATAGGTCAAGGTGTATGAATACTTTCTGAAGACACTGTACATAATTTACACACACATGCACACAGAGAGAGAGAGAGAAGTCAGCTCCGAGAGGCCCAGCTCATGACCTCCATCAGCAGCAGATTTTAATTTTGAATTTAAAATGGCTGTCTTTATGCGGCAATTATTTTTTATTTTTTTACCTTTATTTAACTAGGCAAGTCAATTAAGAACAAATTCTTATTTTCAATGACGGCCTAGGAACAGTGGGTTAACTGCCTGTTCAGGGGAAGAACGACAGATATGTACCTTGTCAGCCTTGTCATGCTAACCACTAGGCTACCCTGCCGCCCCGTCGATGTTAGTGCATCGAATTGTAGTGCATCTAATTAAATCGCATCGATTCGTTCTCTAAACAAACTGAATCGCACTGAGTCATTTCAAAGTAAAACGTATCGTTCCTGTATCGTATCGGAGCACATGTATCGAATCGTCTTGGAAGGGAAAGATGCACATTTCTAATTCTCACTGTTTGTCATGATGGGATGGTGTTTGTTATGATTAGAAACTGCTTTTATGGTAGATTATATTGTCTCCAAATCATGAGCGGCAGGGCCTTGGCAGCAGTATTTTGGAAGATTATTTGTATAGTGAAAAATGCACCTTTACTGCCCTGACATATCCCTTGATATTCCCCACAAAACACCAGACTCAACTTCAAAAGTGAAGAGGTGACTCCGGGATGCTGGCCTTCTAGGCAGAGTTGCAAAGAAAAAGCCATATCTCAGACGGGCCAATCTTCAGTTCTTGGCAATATCTCGCATGGAATAGCCTTCATTTCTCAGAACAAGAATAGACTGAGTTTCAGAAGAAAGTTCTTTGTTTCTGGCCATATTGAGCCTGTAATCGAACCAACAAATGCTGATGCTCCAGATACTCACCTCGTCTACTTCTTTAATCAGCACAACAGTTTTCAGCTGTGCAGACATAATTGCAAAAGGGTTTTCTAATGATCAATTAGCCTTTTAAAATGATAAACTTGGATTAGCTAACACAACGTGCCGTTAGAACACAGGAGTGATGGTTGCTGATAATGGGCCTCTGTACGCCTATGTACGTAGATGTTCCATTAAAAATCTGCCGTTTCCACATACAACAGTCATTTACAACATTGACAATGTCTACACTTTATTTCTGCTCAATGTGTTGTTATTTTAATGGATATGAAATGTACTTTTCTTTCAAAAACAAGGACATTTCTAAGTGACCCCAAAGTTTTGAACAGTAGTGTACATAAATTGATGTGTGTAGATTGATGAGGGAAACAAGTAATTTAATCGTTTTAAAAAATAAGGCTGTTACGTAACAAAATGTGTAAAAAGTCAAGGGGTCTGAATGCTTATCGAATGCATTGTAAGTACTACTAGCACAGATTTAAATTCTACTTTACCCACCATGTTTAAATGCTACTTTACCAACCATGTTTAAATTCTACTTTAACCACCATGTTTAAATTCTACTTTACCCATCATGTTTAAATTCTACTTTACCCATCATGTTTAAATTCTACTTTACCCACCATGTTTAAATTCTTCTTTACCCACCATGTTTAAATGCTACTTTACCAACCATGTTTAAATGTTACTTTACCCACCATGTTTAAATTCTACTTTACCCATCATGTTTAAATTCTACTTTACCCGCCATGTTTAAATTCTACTTTACCCACCATGTATAAATGCTACTTTACCCACCATGTTTAAATGCTACTTTACCCACCATGTTTAAATTCTACTTTACCCATCATGTTTAAATTCTACTTTACCCACCATGTTTAAATTCTACTTTACCCGCCATGTTTAAATTCTACTTTACCCGCCATGTTTAAATTCTACTTTACCCGCCATGTTTAAATTCTACTTTACCCGCCATGTTTAAATTCTACTTTACCCGCCATGTTTAAATTCTACTTTACCCGCCATGTTTAAAATCTACTTTACCCATCATGTTTAAATTCTACTTTACCCACCATGTTGAAATGCTTATCTGATTTGCCATGTTCTGAAACGGCTTTATACATTGGTTCTGTTCAGGTGGCTCAGCTGTCGTGGATTGAAAGGAAAGTTGCTGCTACATTGTTTGGAGAGCCTCCGAGTGCCACGGTCCAAGATGGTCTGAAGAACTTCCTCAAGGTATTGCTATTCTCCACGCTACCATGGAGTGCAGTGTCGAGCGCAAGTGTTTGACACAGTATGTATTGATTGCTCTTCCCTAAACCATTATCAAAAATCAGTCCGTAGATCAGTATGCTTCTCCGCGATTCCTACTAATGTATGGATCAGCTGAGCGCAGCAGCAGCTGATTGGAGGTTTACTGCACTGACTCGCAGCAGCTAGCTGCTTCTTCAAAACTCGTCCAGAATATCTTGTATTTGGTACAAGTCATTCCCTAAGTTCTAGACCTCAGCTGAATCTGTTAATGAATGGTGTTGCTGTTGAACAAGTTGAGGCGACTAAATCACTTGGCGTTACCTTAGATTGTAAACTGTCACGGTCCAAACATATTGATTAAGTGTTTGTAAAGGGAGAGGTCTGTCCGTAATAAAGGGATGCTCTGCTTTTTTGATACCACACTCCACAATGCAAGTCCTGCAGGCTCTAGTTTGAGCTTATCCTGATTATTGTCCAGCCATAGGGTCAAGAGCTGCAAAGAAAGACCAAGTTAAGCTGCAGCTGATGATCAGATTCACGTTTATCATCGAAGGAATGGGCTTTACACTGAGGCCTGTACCCTGGAGCGGGATCGATTTGGAGGTAGAGGGTCCGTCCTGGTCTGAGGCAGTGTGTCACAGCATCATCAGATTGAGCTTGTTGTCTTTGCAGGCAATCTAAACTCTGTGCGTTACAGGGAAGACATCCTCCTCCCTCATGTGGTACCCTTCCTGCATGCTCATCCTGACATGACCCTCCAGCATGACAATGCCACCAGCCATACTGCTCGATCTGTGCGTGATTTCCTGCAAGGCAGGAATGTCAGTGTTCTGCCATGGCCAGAGAAGAGCCCGGATCTCAATCCTATTGAGCATGTCTGGGACTTGTTAGATTGGATGGTGAGGGCTAGTGCCTTGGTGGAAGAGTGGGGTAACATCTCACAGCAAGAACTGGCAAATCTGGTGCAGTCCATGAGGAGGAGATGCACTGCAGTACTTAATGCAGCTGGTGGCCACACCAGATACTGACTGTTACTTATTTTGACCCACCCTTTGTTCAGGGACACATTATTCCATTTCTGTTAGTCACATGTCTGTGGAACTTGTTCAGTTTATGTCTCAGTTGTTGAATCTTGTTGTGTTCATACAAATATTTACACATAAGTTTGCTGAAAATAAACAGAGTTGACAGTGAGAGGACGTTTCTATTTTTGCAGAGTTTATTCATTCTGACTTTTTGACGGTGAAATTGGGTTAATTTGGCAAAGTCACCTATGTAATACAGTATTTTCCAATGTTATGACAGCCCATTGAGCCGGACTTCTTTTGATCCATCCCATTACCCTTTGCAAGATACGAGACAGATCAGTGCAGCCGGAATCGTCGTGCTATATGACGTGTGTTTGATGGCGTAAAAAGCGTGTCAGGCCTTGCAAATGTAACTTCACCAGTACATTTCTCATTTACCCAAACAACTGGTTCTGAATGTGGACGGGTACCCTGTTTCTGTTACTTTTATAGTTCTGCATTGTGTACTTTAGCCTGTTATAATCATGCAGTCTTTCTAAGTTCTTGCTTTAACTTATCTTGCAAAGCCATAGGCTCTACTGTCTTTCATGCTCTCTCTCCAAACCATTAAAACATGTAGCACACAGCAGCCTATTTGTTTTGTCTTAAATCAGAATTTGCCCAGCGGTCGCTTCTGCACCCAGATTTAAAGACCAAACCCCAAGTATTTAAAGAGGCGTAATCTGTGTTCACACTTTTCACATGTTTATATAAAGAGAAATTAAATCGCTCCTGGCCGAGATTGCTCCTGGCCTGCTGCATGCCTCTTCCTCCTGTCTTATGTATCTCACCCATCAATTTGATTTAAGTGGTCTCTGTTGTAACTTGTTGCTCCTGGCCGCAAGGACTCTGGTAGAGGCTGTCTAGCTTCAATAAACACATCCTGCTGAGTTATGCAACATGTGCCGCAACAGCCAAGTGAACAAACAGTGGCTAGGGCCCAGGTGTTGTCGTAGTACTCTTTTCACTGTATGATTAATGCTAAGGCTACATAGGGTCAGAATAAAAGGTTGAGTCACGTGAAATATACAGTACATAGACATATTCATTTGTGTCTATATATCAATTGCTAGAGGTACAACAATGCTATGGTTTGTCCTGTCTATGATTGCGTGTGCTGAGCAAGTTCTATGTTCAGTTGCACTCATTTGCCCAAATCCTGTACCAATGTCATACCTGTCCTGGACTGATTTGATGCATTTGGAACATAAACTGTCAGTGTTTTTGTCAGTGGTGTGTTTTTGGTGCAGGTCCAATGGAAGAATACAGCCGTGTTTTCTAGCTTTATGGTAACACTTAACTTCGTCATCGTCGCGTCCGAGGGATGACGTTTGTGCCTCCAAGTCTCAGACTGGGCTACCTTTTCACGAGAGTTTGATTCCAAATCACCTCCGTTTCATACTGGAATCAGGGATGGATCCCTTTAGGGCTGACACATTATAGAGATTCTGGACAAGGAGAATCCATTTTTTTCCCATCCTCTGGAAGCTTAACTCGAGGAAGAGTTGATTCTAAGCATGTGCAGTGTTCTCAAGTTTAACTTATATTTTCATAATTTTCCACAGGTGGAGGAGATCAGTCCCAAGTACTCCAAATTAAACTATGTGTTTTTAGCCAAGGTAAGTTGGGCTGCCATTGTTCTTGTTATGTGTGCATTTTATATTTAAGCAGTAAGGCATCTGTAGGTGTGGTATATGGCCAATATACCACAGCTAAGGGTTGTTCTTAGGCACGACGCAACAAACCCCCAAGGTGCCTTATTGCTATTATAAACTGGTTATCAATGTAATTAGAGCAGTACAAATAAATGTTTTGTCAAACCCGTGGAATACGGTCTAATATACCACGGCTGTCAGCCAATCAGCATTCAGGGCTCGAACCAAGCAGTTTATAATAATCAATATATATATATGATCTATTTATATCCCGTAATCAAATGGCTTTTTATGTGCACCAGTGATGATGTTGATTATGATGAGGAATGTGATTTTGATTGGTCAGTGCTACAGGGACCTGGGGCAAAAAAGTCAAGCCAGGAAGATGTGTGATGCTGCTACTTCAATGGAAACCATTTCCAAAGAGGTAGGTACTGACTGTAGTGTCATTGGCTTACTCTTGTGCTCTAAAGTCTTAGTTTTATCACATTTGTAATTGTTGTGATTAAAAAAAGAGATTAATTTCTCTTTCTCTCTCCTCCCCCCCCCAAGGATGAGGAGGCACAGAAGGAGCTGGACATCCTTCTCTCTGCTCTAGGTGTTAATTGAGGACATTGTAGAATGGCTCCATCCTATTGCTAGGGAGGAACCCAGGATCCTCTTCACTGGAAAACACACTATGAAGGGAAGCCAATCCATGTCTTCCTTGAATACTGTTGGGACAGTATCTTCCTCGTGCTAGTGCTCTCTGGGATTGGAGATGACTGGATCGGCTGTGCATACTAGGGAACAGTGTTCTGGAGAACAAACTTATCACAGACATGTCATGATGAATGCATAGTACTTTGACATCTGTTCGCTAAAGAGATTGTGGGAAAAGGGACAGTTGGACCTAAGTCAATCAATGGTGTTGGTCCCAATGGGATATACATTATCTACCACCTCACATCAATACAGTCAGCAATTAAGTGTAGGGGACCAGGCATTACATTTTATGAAGATTTTAATAATTATACTGAAGTTGTTTTCAATACGATTGATCACCTGTATCAACCCAAACAGATATATCCAAAAACAAAATAATAATTTCAAACCTTGATTTCATTTGTATACAATCACATTATCTCTATTATGCGTGGGAATACTTGGGAACAGATTTTCTAAATTAAAATAACTTGAAGCTGATTTCCTGGTGTATTTAGTATTTTATGTCCAACAATGAAGATTCACAATAATAAAAACATGTATTCATTTTTGCTCAGAAAATTTGGGGGTCAAACTGGCCATGGGCCAGTTGGGGAACCCTGGCTTAGCCTAAGAACTGCACATACACAAGTTTTGTTTTAAGGAGATTCTGACACAAATTCCTCAACAATAAAGACCTATGGTTTTGTGAAAGTGATCCACAGAACTTGTTGTTCCCTCCCTCCCGCCATGTTCTGTTTCTGTTTTGTCTCCAGCAGTGCATTCAAGTGGCAATAACAAACCCAAACACAGCTCTCTGTCGCACTGTGACTACCGAGTGACATTCTATCCCTTTTACCCCATGATTGTAATGCAAGTTTGAATCCCCAAGCTGACTAGGTACAAATCTGTCGTTCTGCCCCTGAACAGGCAGTTAACGCACTGTTCCTAGGAAGTCATTGAAAATAAGAATTTGTTCTTAACTGACTTGCCTAGTTAAATAAAGGTAAAATTAAAATTCAAAAAAAAATAGGGAAGGAAACGTGACCCCGGGACGGCTCCTTGGGTCCTCACATTCATACAAGGTTGGGGTTCTGCTCATCACATTCCAGCAAGCTAGAGGACATTTTTGAGCATAGAATCACATTTGAGATTAGATCTTGTAGCCTAATAGTCCATGGGCAATGTACACGTCAGAAATGTTATATCGTAGGCAATAGCTTTTACTGAATTTTGAATGCTGTTCTATTCATTTTTTTTGTGTTAAAGAAATGCAAATGGTGAGATGGATTTTTATACTTTCAGTATTTTTAATTTGTATGGTTTCTTTTTGGGATTACTGGGAGGAAAGTTTGGGCTATAAGAATCTGTGGTTCTTTATTATTTCTCTTAAGTATAATTTAGTCTTCTGGAAACCATTAACTAGTGTGTACTTTATCCAACAGGTGAACTACAAGAATGGTACTTGTTTTTGCCTATTAAGTTTTTCTATATTCCAGCAATATGAATGTATGCTTTAGTTTTATCTAAGGTGGTGCACATTGCAGTGAAGTAAATAATATTGTAAATGAAATACATTAAACATTATATAGACACCACTGATCAATGGTATTTGTGTCTGGCATTAGTCAATAAATATGTGCAATCTTGATGTGTGCCCCAAGTTCTGAGTATGTGCCTACTGTTTATGTGCATGCTTGTGTGAGAGATAATGTTGCTGCTGCTGCAATTCATGCACACAACTATTTATACGTTATTAATATGTAATGGGGATATTTTAATTATATTATCAACCAAATTTGTACCCTTCTCTCAGTCCAAAGGCAATGGAAAAGCAAGGTATGTAAGCCAGTTCTGACCTGACTATCATCGGTAAAGTGTTGTTTTTTTGTAAGGCCCGCTCCCCTTCCCCTTTTTGTGCAGACTACAGTTTGTGCCAGAGCCATTTGGAATTTGTCACTGGATCATATTCAGGCCTACTTCCCTCTAGTCTGGTCATGTTTTAGGGTATTGCCATGGCACAGACTCACTCTAAATAGCTACCTCCCGAAGGAACACTATTCAGTATTATAACAACTCAAAAGAAATCCTGAGAAAGATGGTTTAGCCTGATGATTTGAACCAAATTAATGGAATTTGTCTCAACACAGCAAGGAACTACAGTATTCCATGTCAGTGAAAGTAATCCTGTTGCAACTTCTGACCAAATGCTTCCTAATTTTCATATTGGACTGACAAGTTGATTTTCATGTGTTTTAATCGCAGTGTTGCATTCTGTGGCTGAAACAAGATTTGTGTCAGAGAAGTGGCTATAACGCTATCTCTGACCATGATGTCTGCATGCTTGTCTTGAAGATGAGACTGCAGATGGAGTAATAGACTGGGGACTGTTGTGGGTTACGAAATGTTCAGGTGACACCTGGAACAGGGAGAAATTACAGAGCTTACTGCTCATATGAGGAGGTGCCAATTAGTCTGGAACATGACTAGTTTGGGGGGGAAGTAACTGACCTTCCTTTGGTGCTCCCACCCTTTCCCTGAGAGCCTTGGGACAAACATTAGTGACTGCATACCACAGTTGGGGTACATTTCATTTGAATTCAGGAAAAAACTGATGTTAGAACGTTAGAACTCTACATAGAAGAGGATATAGAATTATTGCATTGTGATTGTCCCTTAGCCCAGGACATAGTGTCTGTAATAAATTCATAGTGGCTGTCACAAACTCTACATTCAACACAGTTGTCACTGACTAGTTGAGCCAACATTTCCTGTACTAACAGCACAAAATGCATTTAAATGAATGTCGGGATTTTGTTTAGGGGACCTCATTTTTTTATTAACATTAGTCAATGAATGCAACTTCAAATTCTTTTCATTAGTAAAATGGTAAAACACTTAAATGTGAGGCTAAATATGAGGGCTATACAATACATTTTACATATAGCTAAGATGTTTGGTGCAGTATTCCTCAAGTAAAAAAATATTGCGAGGTATTGTCTTACGTCAACAAAGTACGCTACTCTGCTGGGCAGGTCGGTCTCACTGTCTGTGTTCTGCAGTAAGACTGCATAAAACGCAATAAAAAAACATCTATTTTATTGTCACATACACCGGATAGGTGCAGTGAAATGTGTTGTTTTACAGGGTCAGCCATAGTAGTACAGCGCCCCTGGAGAAAAGTAGGGTCAAGTGCCTTGTTCATGGACACATCGACAGATTTTTTACCTTAACGGCTCCGGTATTCTAACCAGCAACTTTTCGTTGACACGCCTAACGCCCTAACCGCTTGCCTACCTGCCGTCCACCAATCACCCCGGCTGTGTATCCATGTAGTGGGTAAGTGAACGTTATCGAAATCAAAACGCAACCCTCAAGTAAGTCATTTCAAAACTCTGCTTTGGACGAGACTGACTTTATGACCAAAATTATCCTATGAACACTTTCTAGTCAATTTTGACATTAGAATAAATGTTTCTGACTAAAATCGATGCCACATAGGTCGATTGATATCAGAGACGTTGTTTATTACCTTCAGTTGCGCTTTAAGGGTTATTAACATCTGGCAAACACTCGGGTAGTAATGTAGCACCAAATTATGATAATATCCTAACTGGAAATGTTCTTTACGGTAGTTGAAAGTAGTGTTTAATGGCAAACTTCTGCTAATGTGCACATTGCTGGTCTGTGGGAGGTTGACAACTATATTCTACTTGTGACGAACTGTCATGGAAATAAATATTGGGCCATCAGGGACTTGACTGTCAGTCTTTTTGGCTACTAGGAAATTGTGATGGAATGAGCTACAAAACCAATCTGTCATCTGTCACGCTATCAAGAATAAGCAGTGGTGCAGCATTGTCATACTTTAGTAAAAGTAAAGATACCTTAATAGAAAATGACTCAAGTAAAAGTACCCAGTAAAATCCTACTTGAGTAAGTATAAAAGTATTTGGTTTTAAATATACTTACATATCAAAAGTACATTTAATTGCTAAAATATACTTAAGTATCAAAAGTAAAAGTATAAATCATATTTAAGTCCTTAAATTAAGAAAACCAGTCTGCACTTTTCTCTTGTTTTTATTTATTTACGGATAGCCAGGGGCACGCTCCAACACTCAAACATAATTTACAAACAAAGCATGTGTGTTCAGTGAGTCCGCCAGATCAGAAACAATAGGGATGACCATGGATGTTCTCTTGATAAGTGTGTGAATTTGACCATTTTCCTGTCTTGCTAAGCATTCAAAATGTAACGAGTACTTTTGGGCATGGAAAATATATGGAGTAAAAAGTATATAATTTTCTTTAGGAATGTAGTAAAGTAAAAGTTGTCAAAAATAGTAAAGTAAAGTACATATACTCCAAAAAAACCTACTTAAGGATTACTGTAGTTTTTGTTTTTAATTGTGATATTTTATTTTGTATTTTAGACCTAAAATGCCCCAAATATGAATCACTGTCACCCATGATCACAATGCTATTTTAAGTGAAGGTGACTGGTTAGAAGATAGGCCTATTAAGTTTTTTAGCGCAATCAAGATCAAGGTGTGCCTGTAAACTGTACATATGGTCAGTCTTGTTCTACTGGGTTGGAGGTGGGTAGTGGGGATGTGGACATATCATATTGAAGAACTGTTTTCTATTCCACCAAACCTCTATGTGCCCCATCCCCCACACACCCAACCCGCCTGCTCTCTAGGTTTGTGTGACTCCCACCCTCATCACAGATGTTTGTGATCATTTCAAGCAGTGGCTGCAGATGCGGGGCCAGACACTCATTACTCTCTCCTGGCTTGTGTGGGTAATAATGTGTGCAGTAGTAGGTGAGGCTTAGCAGAGGCTGTATTGTGCTGTAGTAATAACCCTGAGGCTGACATTGTCAGGGTTAACATTCAATGCCAAATGTTGTCTGCCTGCACTATGATGTTTACAGTGCATTCAACATGTCCACGACCATTGATAGTCATATTCCAACTGGGTCATGTGTACAGGATGAGGACTGATAAGAGCTTTGAACCATGAATTTATAGTTCTGCTTTATGTTGGAATATGGCTTGTTTGTTTGTTTGTTTGTTTTGAAAAGTCTTTCCATAAAATCTACCCCCCCCCAAATTCCCTGAGTCTTATCTTTCCACACTTTCCTTTCCCGCTAGCTCTGAGATCTGAGGCAAATAGTTTTCTTTGACTCTCCTCCTTTTCTATTCAGTGAAGGGGGGAGAGCATGAGAAGTGGCTTATCAGCGATCATCTGGCTGTATCTGAATTTGTCACGCACTACAAGCTGGCTGTCTGGCTGCAAGCCTCTCACTGATCAACTACAGGATCTTCTGGGCGATATAAAACATAACACAGAGAAAGGACTCACCAAAACACTTCCCCTTTGTTCCAACATTACATGGCAATGTGCCCATAATACAATTCCTTCGCTTGCTGAAATTAGAAAGTCATGCAAAGTATCAGACACTGTATTTATAATAATTATGCTATTTCAGAAGATAGGACAACCTTTATGTTCTGAAACAATTCAACCTGTTATTTAAAAATATGAAATCTCAGCCATAGTCAATTTGAGAGATGGAGGTGTTGTCACTTTTAAAAATACCTTTGCTGATACTGCAGTGTTTAGGAATATACATTCTATTTTTTATTCTGACACTATACTTTTTCTTTGGTTAGAATGAACCCCTACATACTAAAGAGCTGGTTAGATATACAGTGCCTTCATAAAGTATTCACACCCCTTTAACTTTTTCCACATTTTGTTGTATTAGAGTTTAAAATGGATTAAATTTAGATTTTGTGTCACTGGTTTACACACAAATAAAAATGAAAAGCTGAAATGTCTTGAGTCAATAAGTATTCAACCCCTTTGTTATGGCAAGCCTAAATAAGTTCTGGAGTAAAAAATGACCTTGAGTCACATACATTGTAAGGATTCACTCTGTGTGTAATAATAGAGATGATTCTTGAATGACTACCTCATCTCTGTGCCCCACACACAGAATTATATGTAAGATCCCACGGTCGAGCAGTGAATTTCAAACAAAGATTCAACCACAAAGACCAGAGAGGTTTTCCAATGCCTCGCAAAGAGGGGCATCTATTCGTAAATGGGTCAAAAGAAAGCAGACATTGAATACTCCTTTGAGCATGGCAAAGTTATTATTTACATTCTGGATGGTATATCAATACACCCAGTCACTACAAAGACACAGACGTCCTTCCGAACTCAGTTGCGTGAGAGGAAGGAAACCGCTCAGGGATTTCACAGAGGCCAATGGTGATTTTAAAACAATTACAGAGCTTAATGGCTGTGATAGAAAAAAACTGAGGATGGATCAACATTGTAGTTATTCAATAATACTAGCCTAAATGACAGAGGGAAAAGAAGGAAGCCTGTACATAATAAAAATATTCCAAAACATGCATCCTGTTTGAAACAAGGAACTAAAGTATACTGCAAACAAATTGGCAAAGCAATTAACTTTTTGCCCTGAATACAAAGTGTTATGTTTGGGGCATGTCCAATGCAACACATTACTGAGTACCACTCTCCATATTTTTGCGTGTAGTGCTGGCTGCATCATGTTATGGGTATGCTCATAATCGTTAAGGACTGGGGAGTTTTTCAGGAGAAGAAATTATGGACCTAAGCTTGGTGAACTCTGCTGGGAGATTAATTTACCTTTCAGTAGGACAATAATCTAAAACACAAGACCAAATATACAAACTCAGGGGTGGGAATACTTCCCCTACCTGTCAAAAATGTGGACACACCTACTCAATCAATGATTTTTCTTAATTGTACTATTTTGTACATTGTAGCATAATAATAAAGATATCAAAACTATGAAATAACACATATGGAATCATGTAGTAAACAAAAAAAGTGTTAAACAAATAAAAATATATATTATATTGGAGATTCTTCAAAGTAGCCACCCTTTGCCTTGATGACAGCTTTGCACACTGTTGGCATTCTCTCAATCAGCTTCTTTCCTGTCACGCCCTGACCGTAGATTGCTTTGTATGTTTCTATTTTTAGTTTGGTCAGGGTGTGATGTGGGTGGGTATTCTATGTTGTAGGTCTAGGTTTTCATGTTCTATGTGTTTGGCATGGTATGGTTCTCAATCAGAGGCAGCTGTCTATTGTTGTCTCTGATTGAGAGCCATACTTAGCCTGTTTTCCCATTTTGAGTTGTGGGTGATTATTTTCTGGTTAGTGTTTGTTGCACCTGTCAGAACTGTTTGTTTATCATTTTGTTGGTTTTGTTTGTGTATTCATTCTGGATTAAAAGTATTATGGATACGTACCACGCTGCACTTTGGTCCTCCTCTCCTTCTTCCGATGACAATCGTGACATTTCCTTCTTAATGTGTTTGAGCCAATCAGTTGTGTTGTGACAAGGTAGGGGTGGTATAGAGAAGATAGCCCTATTTTGTAAAATACCAAGTCCATATTATGGCAAGAACAGCTCAAATATGCAAAGATAAACGGCAGTCCATCATTTGTAGTTTCTCTTTGCTTATTTGAGCTGTTCTTGCCATAATATGGACTTGGTCTTTTGCAAAATAGGGCAATCTTCTGTACACCAACCCTACCTTGTCACAACACATCTGATTGGTGACTACCTCATGAAGCTGGTTGAGAGAATTCCAAGGCAAAGGGTGGCTACTTTGAAGAATATAACATATATTTTGATTTGTTTAACACTTTTTTGGCTACTACATGATTCCATATGTGTTATTTCATAGTTTTGATGTCTTCACTATTATTCTACAATGTAGTAAATAGTAAAAATAAAGAAAAACCCTGAATTAAGTAGGTGTGTCCAAACTTTTGACTGGTACTTTATGTTACAGCAATTCACAGACACAGGCTACATTTGCAAACAATGTACCCTTAGTAACACTGTAAAGGTGTTACTGTGAAATTGACAGTAGTTTACAAGAAGCTTGTGGCAAGTAAAGTTAATTATTTCATATTACAGTACACCTTCTGCAATATAAATATGGTTTAAAGGGAAGTACTATGTAATGACACACAGTAATACCAGAAAATGTACTGTATTATATTGTAAAAAATTAATAGATGAATGAATGAAATTAATTGAGAGGATGTCACGACTTCCGCCGAAGTTGGCTCTCCTGCCCATTCGGGTGGTGCTCGGCGGTCGTCGTCACCGTCCTATTAGCCACTACTGATCCTTTTTTCGTGTATCTGTTGGTTTTGTCTAATTGGTTTCACCTGTGTGTTGTTTAGTTAATTAGTATCTGTATTTATGTAGGTTGTCCCGCCCTTGTGTTTTGTGCGGGATTGTTATTTTGTCATTTCGTTTTGTCTGTCGGTGTTTGCTGTTTGTTTTTCTCCCGGTTATTCTTTTCCCTGTTTTGGAGTTTTTCACCCTGTCTTGCTTTTGGGTTGACTGTTGTTTTGTACACCGGAGAATAAACTTTATTATTCGCATTTCTGCTCTCTGCGCCTGATTCCACCCACCTTGACCAGACGTGACAGAGGAGTACTTTGTATTGTACAGTGTTTTACTGTAATTACAAGGAATTGGTGCAAGCAGGTTGGCTGCTCGGTAAAGTTTTTACAAACATTACAGCATATTAATTGATATTTGGTTCTTTATATCACTTGCACACCTAGTGGTCTTAACAAAGGCTTCCAAACTGGCAGATACTACAGGGCAAAAGGGACCAAACCATTTAAAGTTTAAGAATTTCTGCCACTTCAATCTGTCCCCAATACATTTTAAATTGATGGGTCACTATAACCACATAGGAGTTAAGTTGGTACAGCATTCTCACTCACAGGTACATCATATATAGCATCTTACAAGGCACGCCTCAAAATATGTTAATACCCAAGAAACAACAATACCATGCACTCACTATTTTGTATTTATTGAACCTTTATTTAACTAGGCAAATCAGTTAAGAACAAATTCTTATTTACAATGACGACGCTGCCCTATGGGACTCCCAATCACTGCTGGTTGTGATACAGCCTGGAATCAAACCAGGGTCTGTAGTGAGTCTCTAGCACTCAGATGCTGCACCACTCGGGAGCCCACTAGCGGTTTTTGGCATTCCAAAGATACGGTACAGTACTGTATTTTGGGGGGTAGAATTACTGTACCATTCAAAATACAGCAATTATTTCCCCGCCCACAACATTTTCCCACAATGCACCATAATTTACAGTATGCTGCAGTAAAAATGTGACTGTTGATAATACAACACATTTCCGTATAATTTACAGGTTTCTGTTACAGTGCACCCTTGCCTTGCCTATTGGAACAGAGTATGGATCTGGAACAAAATAGAAGTTAATCAGCATTCAGAAGCACATAACTATTATGGCCTTATTCCAGTGTAGCTGTGACGGAAATACGTTTAGAAATGTATGTAAGTACAGGTTTGCAAGTAGCCTACTTACTATTGCGAATTCTGTTTTTCAAAAGGAAACAGGATAACGTAGTACTGCATAACTACATGTAACTACTAGTACTTACTAGCCTGTTAGTAAGTACTAGTAAGTACAAGATAGTTACTTTGGTAATTAGTTACTCAGGTATAAGGCCTAAGCAAAGTAAAGTCTGACCACTTACTTAGTCCATCCAATCAGTGTTGTTATAGCACAGTTGAGGAAAGAAATTGAACTCTCCTTGGTCGATGATAATCGATTTAGTTAATTGGACCAAATCATATATTTTTGTTAATATTGCTACAAAAGTTATTACTACCAAAATGTGTTTTTTGTTTAATATCATATTATAATCCTGTTGCAGCAGGTTGCCTTGATTTTTAAAAAGTTTATTCAACTTCAAATGTTTTACACCGTATGCATATATATATATATATTTTTTATATATATATATTTTTTTAACCTTTATTTAACTAGGCAAGTCACTAGGCTACCCTGCCGCCCCATATCAATAGCAGTAGCAGGTATAATAAGCTGAGTTTGCTGTAAAACTTTAGTGCATAATGCATGTCAAATTTGAGAAAGGGCTGCTCATTTGAATATCCTGTTTTTTTTTGTCGAGTGCCAAATATGCAAATTAAAATGTATCATATTGACCTTATTTAGAGATATATTCGGTACATAAAAGGTACACAAGGTACTTGTTGAGATGGTGAATGCAAGTGAAGAGACTGAATCAACTCCGGTCAGTATGTCAGAAAATATAGTTACTGAAGTGGCCAATTGGTTGGCTGTGTGTAAGAACAGACCATTTCCCGCACTGCAAGCTACTGTATGTTATGTCAGGTTCCAGTGAAATATATGCCAATACTTGTGCAATTTTGATTTAAAAAAAATATGATCCATAGTTATTTGCGTGATATCCCGTAAAACAAAGAAAATATAGATGTATGAAAATAGTGTCCATGTAGTACATGGGGATGTGTGAAACTCACTGCTGACCAGACCGGACACGTCTCGTGGGCGAGTGTAACAGTATAAATTTAAACCGTCCCCTCGCCCATACCCGGGCGCGAACCAGGGACCCTCTGCACACATCAACAACAGTCACCCCTCGAAGCATCGTTACCCATCACCCATCACTCCACAAAAGCCGCGGCCCTTGCAGAGCAAGGGGAACTACTACTTCAAGGTCTCAGAGCAAGTGACGTCACCGATTGAAACGCTATTCAGCGCGCACTGCTAACTAAGCTAGCCGTTTCACATCCGTTACACGAGCGTCGCAAAATAAATGTAGAAATCCATGTTATTCAATTATTGCACCCACACTGCAAACCTCCAAGGACAGGCCATCAATTCACAGAGACAGACGAGCCCCCGTTCTCTGGTTCTAGCAGAGAAGAGGGCGAGCCGGAGGAGTCAGAGCCATCCGCTTCCACCGATGATGACAGCTCTCTGGGTGGACAAGAACAGATTGTCGCACCAGTCTAGCCACTTATGTTAGTGCAGGCTGGGCCACATCAAGGTAAGGAGTGGAATTTCCAAAGAGATGAGGGGCAACGAATATTTTCGGGGGCCCAATACAATAGGAGAATGGAGAACGGGGAGAGAGGGGCGAGACCATGGCTCTTTTATTCCAAGCAAAAACAATGCAGCTTTCTGTTTTTTTTCTCACACGAGTACAAATCTACACTGGTCAGGGATGGAACCAGGGACTGGGAAGTCACATGACCGTCTAGATATTTTTCAGAGGTGGAACGAGCTGGAGATCAGTCTGGTGTTCAAGCAAACTATTAATGCCCAAGCCCTACAGGTGCTGCAGAGGCCTTGATACGCATATTGGCCACCCAGAACATTGCGCTACGTGGGACCACCGGCAGGCTGAACGAGCCAAATAATGGCAACTTTCTGAAGTTTGTGGAAATTCTGTGTAGCTTTGATTTGATTTCAGAACCATGGACAGCTACCCAGAGAAAATATCACTTACTGCAATGCAGCAGAGGCAATTCTAGGCGGGCCACGAAATGAAGAAATGTTGAAACGGATGTTGGACAATCAAATTCGATATGTAAATAAACAAAATTTGTCAGGGCTGGGTCAGTGACAGAAAGCATTTTTTACACTGCTCCGGCGAAACGAGGCCCGCCATGCATTTATGAAGAGCTCAAACGATCTCTCTTTTACAGTTCTACAGGAATATTAAATTATATGTTAAATATGTTAAATAAAAGTGTTATTTTTATTCTAACTGTAACAATTGTGGGGTCGTACCAAGTGTGATAAGAGGTGGCATATTATTAGTAAGAAACTCGGTTTTCTCCTATAGGCAGCTGGCTGCATAGTGATTGCAACATTGTAACTCTCCGATGCAGGGGTTAAAGTAAAATTCCTTTCTACCCGGTAAGGGACCCCATATATGTGCACGCACCTACCAACAATTTTTATGGCCGTAATCATAGAATTACATATATAATTGGAGCCTATTTCGTCCTTTTCAAAAACGTGGTAGGCCTACCTGTTTGACAAACACAATTATGCTATGCATAGATGTCTGTATAGCCAAATCTTCCAATACACATGTACTCCTTAAATAACTCAGTGTCTGGGAATGGCTTGGTGTGTTTGTGTGTTTGGGCTCAAATTGAGTGAGGGTATCCCATACCATTTGTTAAAGAAAAGGGCAAAAAGGATATATATTGTTTGCTTTATGTTTTGAAATAAATACATAAAAAGTATCCAGATTATATAAAGAGCTCTATAACAATGCTTAACTCTGTGATGCCTTATGGTAGAAACAAGCTTTAAAATGCCTGAGAAAGACATGACTCCGATGCATATTGGGATATATTGATTCCTCTCTATGACATTCTGAAGCTGAGCTGCAGCCTATGATATTCAAGGAGACAAACACATTGAAGTTGCTATTCTGTCCCTAAAGTATGTCCCTATTTATTGACATTTTCACTCTCTGAAAAGTGAAGATGTTTGTTTAAACCCAGGCAGATTTTAGGGAAACACTTCTGTTCTTGGGTTATGCAATGGAGGAGTAGCCAGAAGTTGATGCTTATGTTTTTCTGCGTAGGTAGAGCTGCGTGGAAAGGTAACTTTTGAAAGTGCCATGCTTAGATTCATAAGGATGTCTAAGATTGAATTATTTGCAAACAGCTGTTTGACATTAAGAATAAGTAAGGTAAGATAGCCTATTTCTCTGTCCATCCTCCCCTGAAACTTCTATTTTCACTATCCTCTTTTTACAGCCCAACATTTTCTTTTGATTGCAAGATGTTTTCCCCAATCAAAGCACACAGAAATATGACAAACAAATTTAATAGAGACATTGGTGATTTTATCAATGAAATCATATTAGGCTATGTTAATGACATTGAACTCATTATATACCCTACTAACTAGATGTGTTACATGTTTTATTTAATTTGTAGTGTAGCCCTATGAATTGGGCTGCTATTATGTTCTGTTCCTCCGACTTTCAGGTGAGACATTTTTTTTTGCCCAGGGCATAACCTATTGCCGACCACTGCTGTACATAGTTTAGCGGGGATAGCAAGGGGGCAGCAGATTTATGTCTCGCTTAGGGCAGCAGGATGTCCAGGTCCGTCCCTGGTGACATCCGTTACATTCAGATCATAAATACATTTATAATAACTATATAGTAGCTGATACCTGATGGCACATGAGGATGAACTGCAGCTCATTAATCTTCTTCAGTGTTTTTTTCTTTCAAGTTTAATTTAGTGACTCTATTCTCAGTCTGATCTGGAGTTTACTGTGTCCTCCTGAGTCCCCCATAGAGGGGCTTTTGACTAGCCTTCTCCAGGACTTCCATGCTGTCCCGTAGACTGACTGCTATGGAAAAGTTATTGGGCTTCAGGGTTAGTCCGTAGGTGTAGTCAATGGTGGGCGGTTTGTCCGGGTCGGGACTAAAGTGGGCCTGGTGCACCAGCAATGCTGTAAATAGGAACAGCTGCATCTTTGACAGCTCCTCTCCGATGCACCGCCGCTTTCCCAAGGAGAAGATGAGCACGCTGCTGGCCAGGTCTTTGTTCAGTGAGCCGTCCTGATCCAGGAAGCGCAGAGGGTCAAAGGTCTCCGGGTGTGTCCACTTGGTGGGGTCATGGTTGCTGGACCACTGGTTGATGAAGATCACTGTGTCCTTGGGGATGGTGTAGCCCATGATGGTGGTGTCGGTGATGGTGCTGTGGGGGATGGTGAGCGGAACGAAGCTGGTAAAGCGCATCATTTCGTAGATGAAGGCCATCACGTAAGGCAACTGGGACTGGTCCTCGATGATGGGCAGATGGCTCCGGTCGACCACTTTGTCTACTTCCTCCTGGAGACGCAGCTGAATATGAGGAAACCTATGTAGGAAAAGGTCAAAGGTGAACACTCAGATCACAGGTAATTCAATAATTTCCTAAATAATTTCCTATTGAGAAGCTAACCTCTATTTCAACACTGAGGGCATTCTCAATACAGTAGTGATAAATCATTTTTGGTGGGTAACTATGGGCAGCAGGTTACAGGTTATTTCCACATTTTGTGACATTACAGCCTTATTCTAAAATTGATTAAATAAAAAAATGTCCGCATTAATCTACAAACAATACCCCATAACAATAAAGCGAAAACAGGTTTTTTGACATTTTTGCAAATAAAAAAAGTACTCAGAATCAACATGGTAGGGATGAAAACACAGCAAACAGAGGACATAGAAAGCACAGTATGTGGGTATGTGTGGGTGTATTGTGATGCAAGGTGGGGTGTGTGTTTTTGTGTTTGGAAAAGTGTGGAGTTAAATGAGTGAAAAAGGAAATGGGTGTGAATAGCTAAGCCCATGTGTGTCTGCGAGCAGGGGTTGTAAGAGAGAGCTTTCAATTTTGTGCAGATATGGGATATACATTTAAAAAAATATATATTAATATAGTTGAGTTATTTACTGTTCTATCATGTTGGAACGGTCCCCAACCCTATACCCTAGACACACACCTGAACGACCTATACGACCCATAAGGAGAAGGCCTTAACTGTTTTATGGACCCACTAAAGCAGTACCAACCCCTCAAGATTCTGGGCATGCCTGGCAGAGTGGGTCTTACAAAGCCAAAGCCCCTTGATGGGTGAGTATAATATTCAAGGAATTTCTCAGCTGCTAATGAGAAACTTGACGACCTTGTACCTAGCCGGTGGGGATTCCAGTGGGGTGCCTCCACACAGGTAGTGGCAATGCTGGCAACAATAGCTGCAGTAACCCATGGGGAGTTTATTTTTATTTATATATATAAATAAATATAAATATTTATATTGATAACTATATATAATACAAATCGAGGTGAGGGCGTTGGAAATGTTTTTTGGGGTTGATCTACTTCTGTTCTGTGGGTGGTACTGTGTGCTCTTTCGAAGGATGGGTCCTGGTCTCTTCGGGGCCCTGGGATCCGGGGGGACATAGATGGTCTGCCGATGGGGGGTGGGGGGGGTCTAGCGGGTGGAATAGTGGATGAAAATTAAAGGTTTACTTAGTAGCAATGCAAATATCATGGTACAGCTATATGGACACTCAATTACTATGCCATTTTTTAATCGTAAGTTTACCAACATATATAATGATAAATAGAATTTAAGCTTGTATCTCAGTATGGTAAATGGTGAAATAAGTATAGCCAGCTATAATTGTAATGGCTTAGCAGATAATAAGAAAAGACGATGAGTATTTACCTGGCTAAAAGACAAGGAATATAATATCTACTGTTTACAGGAAACTCACAACAATTTTAGATGTGTGGATTTCTCCCATGTGGAAGGAAACACAAAATGGGTGATTAAATTTATTAACAATAATTTTTATCCAAATGTGCAAATTGTCCAAACAGATCTGCAAGGTAGATGGATGATTTTAAGTATGTTATTGGACCATAAACAGATACAGCTCATTAATCTATATGGTCCAAATAACGATGAAATATGCTTCTTTGAAAATATACAGTACCAATCAAAAGTTTGTATACACCTACTCATTTAACGGTTATTCTTTATTATTACTATTTTGTACATTGTAGAATAATAGTTAAGAGATCAAAACTATGAAATAGCACATTTGGAATCATGTAGTAATCAAAGTGTTAAACAAATCAAAATATATTTTAGATTTTAGATTCTTCAATGTAGCCATCCTTTGCGTTGATGAAAGCTTTGCACTCTCTAGGAATTCTCTCAACCACCTGGAATGCTTTTCCAACAGTCTTGAAAGACTTCCCACATATGCTGAGCACTTGTTGGCTGCTTTTCCTTCCCTCTGCGGTCCAACTAATCCCAAACCATCTCAATTGGGTTGAGGTCGGGTGATTGTGGAGGCCAGGTCATCTGATGCAGAACTCCACCACTCTCCTTCTTGGTCAAATAGCCCTGGTGGTTGGAACCATATCTTTAAAATTTGGACTCATCAAACCAAAGGACTGGTCTAATGTCCATTGCTCATGTTTCTTGGCCCAAGCAAGTCTCTTCTTATTATTGGTGTCCTTTAGTAGTGGTTTCCTTGCAGCAATTTGACCATGAAGGTTTGATTCACAAAGTCTTCAGTTGATGTCGAGATGTGTCTGTTACTTGAACTCTGGCAAACATTTATTTCGGCTGCAATTTGTGAGGCTGGTAACTCTCTAGTGAACTTATCCTCTGCAGCAGAGATTACTCTGGGTCTTGCTTTCCTGTGGCGGTCCTCATGAGAGCCAGTTTCATCATAGCGCTTGATAGTTTTTGCAATTGCACTTTTTGTTTTATAATTAAAAATATACATATATTTCACCTTTATTTAACCAGGTAGGTCAGTTGAGAACAAGTTCTCATTTACATCTCCGACCTGGCCAACATAAAGCAAAGCAGTTTGACACAAACAACAACGCAGATTTACAAATGGAATAAACAAACATGCAGTCAATAATACAATAGAAAAAGTCTATATACAGTGTGTGCAAATGAGGTAGGACGAGGGAGGTAAGGCAATAAATAGGCCGTAGTGGCAAAATAATTACAATATAGCAATTAAACATTGGAGTGATAGATGTGCAGAAGATGAGTGAGCAAGTAGAGATACTGGGGTGCAAAGGAGAAAGAATAAATAAATAAATCACAGTATGAGGGATGAGGGAGTTGGATGGGTTATTTACAGATAGGCTATGTACAGGTGTAGTGATCTGTGAGCTGCTCTAACAGGTGGTGCTTAAAGCTAGTGATGGAGATATGAGTCTCCAGCTTCAGTGATTTTTGCAGTTCGTTCCAGTCATTGGCAGCAGAAAAAACTGGATGGAAAGGAGCCAAAGGAGGAATTGGCTTTGGGGGTGACCAGTGTGATATACCTGCTGGAGAATGTGCTACGGGTGGGTGCTGCTATGGTGACAAGTGAGCTAAGATAAGGCGGGGCTTTACCTAGGAAAGACTTATAGATGACCTGGAGCCAGTGGGTTTGGCAACGAATATGAAGCGAGGGCCAGCCAACAAGAGCATACAGGTCACAGTGTTGGGTAGTATATGGTGCTTTTGTGACATATGGTGACAAAACGGATGGCACTGTGATAGACTGCATCCAATTTGCTGAGTAGAGTGTTGGAGGCTATTTTGTAAATGACATCGCCGAAGTCAAGGATCGGTAGGATAGTCAGTTTTACGAGGGTATGTTTGGCAGCATGAGTGAAGGATTATTTGTTGCGAAATAGGAAGCCGATTCCAGATTTAATTTTGGATTGGAGATGCTTAATGTGAGTCTGGAAGGAGAGTTTACAGTCTAACCAGACACCTAGGTATTTGTAGTTGTCCATATATTCCAAGTCAGAACCGTCCAGAGCAGTGATGCTGGACAGGCGGGCAGGTGTGGGCAGCGATTGGTTGAAGAGCATGGATTTAGTTTTACTTGCATTCAAGAGCAGTTGGAGGCCATGGAAGTAGAGCTGTATGACATTGAAGCTCGTTTGGAGGTTTGATAACACATAGTCCAAAGAAGGGCAGGATGTATACAGAATGGTGTCGTCTGTGTAGAGGTGGATCAGGGAATCACCCGCAGCAAGTGCGACATCGTTGATATATACAGAGAAAAGAGTCTGCTCGAGAATTGAACCTTGTGGCACCTTCATAGAGACTGCCAGAGGTCCTGACAACAGGCCCTCCGATTTGACACACTGAACTCTGTCTGCGAAGTAGTTGGTGAACCAGGCGAGGCAGTCATTTGAGAAACCAAAGCTATTGAGTCTGCCGATAAGAATACGGTGATTGACAGAGTCGAAAGCTTTGGCCAGGTCAATGAAGACGGCTGCACAGTACTGTCTTTTATCAATGGCGGTTATGATATCGTTTAGTGACTTGAGCATGGCTGAGGTGCACCCGTGACCAGCTCGGAAACAGCGGAGAAGGTACAGTGAGATTCGAAATGGTCAGTGATCTGTTTATTATCTTGGCTTTCGAAGACTTTAGAAAGGCAGGGCAGGATCGATATAGGTCTATAACAGTTTGGGAACAGGAACAGATATAGCCTTTGGTTCACTCCAGACTTAACTGCCCTTGACCAGCACAAAAACATCATGTGGCGGACTGCACTAGCATCGAATTGTCCTCGCGATATGCAACTGTTCAAAGTGTCACCCCCTTTAAAGAGGGGAATGACCGCAGCAGGTTTCCAATCTTTAGGGATCTCGGACGATACGAAAGAGAGGTTGAACAGACTGGTAATAGGGGTTGCAACAATGGCGGCGGATAATTTTAGAAAGAGAGGGTCCAGATTGTCTAGCCATGCTGATTTGTACGGGTGCAGGTTTTGCAGCTCTTTCAGAACATCTGCTATCTGGATTTGGGTGAAGGAGAAGCTGGGGAGGCTCGGGCAAGTAGCTGCGGGGGGTGTGGAGCTGTTGGCCAGTGTTGGGGTAGCCAGGAGGAAAGCATGGCCAGCTATAGAGAAATGCTTATTGAAGTGTTCGATTATCATGGATTTATGGCTGGTGTTACCTAGCCTCAGTGCAGTGAGCAGCTGGAAGGAGGTGCTCTTGTTCTCTATGGACTTTACAGTGTCCCAAAACTTTTTGGAGTTAGAGATACAGGAAACAAATTTCTGTTTGAAAAAGCTAGCCTTTGCTTTCCTGACTGACTGCGTGTATTTTTTCCTGACTTCCCTGAACAGTTGCATATCGCGGGGACTATTTGATGCTAGTGCAGTCCGCCACGTGATGTTTTTGTGCTGGTCAAGGGCAGTCAGGTCTGGAGTGAACCAAGGGCTATATCTGTTTCTGTTCCTACTTGAAGAAATTAATGATGGATTGTAATTTATTTGAGCTGTTTTTGCCATAATATGGACTTGGTCTTTTAACAAATAGGGCTATCTTCTGTATACCACCTCTACATTGTGGGGTGGCAGGGTAGCCTAGTGGTTAGAGCATTGGATTAGTAACCAGAAGGTTGCAAGTTTAAACCCCCGAGCTGACACGGTACAAATCTGTCGTTCTACCCCTGAACAGGCAGTTAACCCACTGTTCCTAGGCCGTCATTGAAAATAAGAATTTGTTCTTAACTGACTTGCCTAATTAAATAAAGGTAATAAAAATTGTCACAACACAACTGATTGGCTCAAAAGCATAAAAAGCATCTGTTCTTAGTTCTACATTTTTTGAAAGGGGCATACTTATTTAAGATAGTGAAGAAATTACTTTTAAAGAACGACCAGGCATCCTCGACTGATGGGATGAGGTCAATATCTTTCCAGGATACCCAGGCCAGGTCAATTAGAAAGGCTTGCTCGCTGAAGTGTTTTTGGGAGCATTTGACAGTGATGAGGGGTGGTCGTTTGACCGCGGACCCATAGTGTATGCAGGCAATGAGGCAGTGATCGCTGAGATCCTGGTTGAAAACAGCAGAGTTGTATTTGGAGGGCAAGTTGGTCAGGATAATATCTATGAAGGTGCCCATGTTTACGGATTTAGGGTTGTACCTGGTGGGTTACGTGATAATATGTGTGAGATTGATGGCATCAAGCTTAGATTGTAGGACTGCCGAAGTGTAGCATATCCCAGTTTAGGTCACCTTACAGAACAAATGCTGAAGATAGATGAGGGGCAATCAATTCACATATGAATTGTCCAGGGCACAGCTGGGAGCTGAGGGGGGTCTATAACAGGTGGCAACAGTGAGAGACTTATTTCTGGATAGATTCCTTTTTTAAATTTGAAGCTCGAACTGTTTGGGCATAGATCTGGAAAGTATGACACAACTTTGCAAGCTATCTCTGCAGTAGATTGCAACTCCTCCCCCTTTGGCAGTTCTATCTTGATGGAAAATGTTGAAGTTGGGTATCTCAGAATTTTTGGTGGCCTTCCTAAGCCAGGATTCAGACATCAGGACATCAGGGTTGGCGGAGTGTGCTAAAGCAGTGAGTAAAACCAACTTAGGGAGGAGGCTTCTGATACCAAGGCTTTTTCGTTTACAGAAGTCAACAAATGAGAGTGCCTGGGGACACGCAGGGCCTGGGTTAACCTCCACATCACCCGAGGAACAGAGGAGGAGTAGGATGAGTGTACGGCTAAAGGCTATCAAAACTGGTCGTCTAGTGCATTGGGGACAGAGATTAAAAAGAGTAGATTTCTGGGCGTGGTAGAATAGATTCAGGGCATAATGTGCAGACAGTGGTATGGTGGGGTGCGGGTACAGTGGAGGTAAGCACAGGCACTGAGAGATGATAAGAGAGGTTGCATCTCTGGACACGCTGGTTATGCTGGGTGAGGTCACCGCCTGTGTGGGAGATGGGCCAAAGGAGGTATCTGAGGCATGTTGTGGGACTAGGGGCTCCGCAGTAGACTAAAACAATGATAACTATCCTCAACAACAGTATACAAGGCATATTGACATTTGAGAGAGACATAAAGTGAGGCATAAAGCAATCACAGGTGTTGATTGGGAGAGCTAGCTAAGACAACAACGTGTAAGACAACAACAGCTAGTCAGCTAAGACAACAACAACAGGTAAAGTGGCAATGAATGGGCAGAGTGGGTTGGTTAACTACCCGCAGGGTCTGAGTTTGGGGCTAGGGCCGACAGATAAACAAAAAATAAACAAAATGAAGTACCGTGATTAATGAACAGCCCAGCAGGCATCAGCTATGTAGCCAAGTGATCATAGTCGTTAACATGCAAGCATGCGGAAGACACAGCGTTTAAAGTTAGCAGGCCCGGGTAATTAGAAGCGTCTGCTCCAATGTCCGGCAAAGGCCGGTTGAGGGCACAGCGGATGGAATTGCGTCTGCAGACCAGTCGTGGTGGTGCGGCGGGGCGTTGTGTCGACAAAGGGTCTGGGCCAAATGGCGAAAGGGGAATTGTAGTTGTAGTAATTTATTTTGGTAGCCGGGAGATGCGCCTGGCTCGCGGCAAACTGGTGCTAGCATCGGGGCAGGGGCGTTAGCTACTATAGCCACTCGGTAGCAGCTAGCTAGCAGCGATGATCAGATGCAAAGGTCCAGAGCTTACGGCAAGTATCCGGTGGAGTCGTGGATTCTAGCCGTGTTGGCGGTAGAGTCCAGGAGGCAACGGCTGAGTAGCCGGTTGATCACAGAGTAGGCCGGGAGGGGGGCCTAGCTTCGGGGCTGGGTCACTCTGTGGCAGCTAGCTAGCGGCAATGATCAGGAGTAATGGTCCAGGGTTTACGGCAGGAATCCGGCGTTGTAGTGGAGAAAAACAGTCCGAGGCTGGCAGGTATTATCTAAAATAAAATCAAAATTTGGCAAAAAAAAACGGCTGGTGCCTGTGCAGAAGGTAAAGGCCGCTGGCAGTAGCTAACAATGACTAAATAGCTAGTAGCTAATTAGCTGGTTAGCTTCTGATGGAGGTTCTGGCTGTAAGGTCTAAAACAAATAGCGGATCCGTGTCACATTGAGTGAGGCAGGTTACCGGAAGGTATATATTAATTTAAAAATGTAAAGAAGATTGAAAAATAAATTGAATATATACAAAAAGTAAACAAGAGGATGACAAACCACATCTGCACTGCTACGCCATCTTGGTTTATTGTGGAGAGCATTTGGAAGGCTACCTGAAAATTTTGACCCAAGTTAAGCAATTTAAAGACAATGCTACCAAATACTAATTGAGTGTATGTAAACTTCTGACCCACTGGGAATGTGATGAAAGAAATAAAAGCTGAAATATTCAATATTTTTTTCAATATTCAATATTTTGAAAGACGAATCAAAGTACTTTAAGCACATTTTCATTTCAGTCTCCTCCATCTCCACCAACCGAAGATAACTGTATGGATTTTATTTATTTTAATAATGTAAAATTAACAGCTATACAGAAAGACTCATGTGAAGGCCAAATTACAGAGGAGGAACTTCTTGATGCAATTAAATAATTTAAAACCTGGGAAAACTCCAGGGTTGGATGGCATACCCGTAAACATAACATAAACATGTTTTGTTATACTCAGAGGACTGTTATTAGCATGTTTTAACCACTCCTAAAAAAATGCTCAACAAGAATATCTAACTTCATTATTACTGAAAATCCGGTACATTTAAAAAAAATGGAGGCCCCTTCAGTGTTGTAATGCAAATATTCTTGCAAAATGCATAGCGCATAGAATTTAAAAGGTATTGTCAGATATTGTTTAACGTAATCAAACAGGTTTTCTACATGGACGATACATTGGAGATAATATAATATAAGTCCTCGAAACAATAGAATATTATGAAAAACATGGGAAACCAGGCCTGGTTTTCATAGCTGACACTGAAAAGGCTTTTGATAAAGTAAGACTGGGATGCCATAATTTGGATCCCTCCACAGCCTCAAATATGATCTAGAAACTCTTTAGTCATATTCCAGTTGACCTACACTACCGTTCAAAAGTTTGGGGTCACATAGAAATGTCCTTGTTTTTGAGAGGAAAGCAAATTGTTGGTCCATTAAAATAACATCAAATTGATCAGAAATACAGTGTAGACATTGTTAATGTTGTAAATGACTATTGTTGCTAGAAATGGCAGATTTTTGTAAAATGGAATATCTACATAGGCCTACATATGCCCATTATCAGAAAACCCTTTTGCAATTATGTTAGCACAGCTGAAAACTGTTGTCTTGATTAAAGAAGCAATAAAAATGGCTTTCTTTAGACAGGTTGAGTATCTGGAGCATCAGCATTTGTGGGTTCGATTACAGGCTCAAAATGGCTAGAAACAAATATCTTTCTTCTGAAACTTGTCAGTCTATACTTGTTCTGAGAAATGAGGGCTATTCCATGTGAGAAATTGCCAAGAAACTGAAGATCTCGCACAATGCTGTGTAATACTCCCTTCACAGAACAGCGCAAATTGGCGCTAACCGGAATAGAAAAAGGAGTAGGAGGCCCCGGTGCACAACTGAGCAAGAAGACAAGTACATTACAGTGTCTAGTTTGAGACACAGACACCTCATATCTCCTCAACTGGCAGCTTCATTAAATAGTACCTGCAAAACACCAGCACTATGGCCTTCTGGAGGACTTCGTCTCCACCCGTGGTCCCCAATTCACGTCACATATATGGAGAGCCTTCATGGAGAAGCTGGGGGTCACATTCAGCATCACATCCAGGTAACGGCCTCAGTCCAACGTACAGGTGGAAAGGACCAACCAGGAGCTGGGGAGGTTGCTGAGGAGTCACAGTCAGGACCCACAGAGGAAGTGGGCCTGGTACCTTCCCTGGGCAGAGTACGCCCAGAACTCACTTCCTCACTCCTCCACAGGGTTGTCTACCTTCCAGTGCATCCTGGGGCACCAGCCTGGCTCCGTGGACCTTGAGCCAAACCAACGGCACTGCGATGGATGAGTGGTTCCGGTGCGCAGGGCAGGTTTGCTTCCCACATGAGGCTCCAACGCGCCGTCCAGCACCAGAAGGAGCAGGTGGACTGCCACCGCAGTTAGGCACTTGTTTTCTAGCCTGGTGAACGCTTCTGGCTCTCCACCAGAAACCTCCCGCTCCGCCTGCCCTGCCGGAAGCTGAGCCCCGGTTTGTGGGGCCATTCAAAGTCCTCCAGAGGGTCAATGAGGTAACTTACCAATTACAGCTTCCCAATGACTACCGGATCTCACCCTCTTTTCACGTTTCCCTCCTCAGGCCGGTAGTTCCTGGTCCCCTCACTGATGCAGTCTCCCACCCCTCCGCCTCCCCTGGACGTCGAGGGTATTCCCACGTATGCCGTCAGTTCCCTCCTGAACGCCAGATGTCGTGGAGGTAGGTTACAGTACCTGGTGGACTGGGAGGGGTACGGTCCAGAGGAGCGGTTTTGGGTTCCTGTGGACGACATTCTAGATCCCAACATCATCAGAGATTTCCACCTTCGCCGTCCAAACCGGCCCGCTCTTCGTCCTTGGGGCCATCTTCCTGGCCAGCGTTGTCCTCTTCGTCCACTCCTGCTCCCCTTGTTCAGCACTCGACATCGCCGGTCTAGTAACCACCGGTCCTGGCAACCCATCCTTACACATACCTGGCAAACCATCCTTTACGGACACCTGGCTACCTTCATTACACACACCTGCACCTCATTAGGCACACCTGGACTTCATCACCTCCCTGATTACTTCCCTTTTATATAGCACTCCGTCAGAAAATTGTGGTTAAACTAATTGATTTAAAAAAACATTATTTTTCAACATTTTTTTTTTAAAGGTATAATCTTTGTAAATTTTGCATAAATAGGACTGGTGGAGTTATGTCACACATGCAGCTAACAAAAATATATGGAAATGTCTGCGCTACCCAAAATTACAACCAACTAATTGCAGCATTGCCACAAAAATGGAAGAGGCAAGTGGAAGCGGGAAAAAGTAAGGAACTTGTCTGTTAGTCCTGCATTAAATATTTTCAAAGAAAATTGTGATAAATAAAAAAGTATACCAGTTTCGTTTAAGGACCATAAAATTGGCAGAGGTGCTACATACTGTAGAACGCAAAATAGTTGGGAAGAGATTTTCGATGTACCGATTCCATGGCACATAGTTTATGAACTGATATGCAAAACAACACCGGATTCAAAACTTTGAATTTATCTATTTAAATTATTATACAAAATTATTGTAACCAATAGAACATTATATATATGGGGGATACAACCATCCCAGCTCTGCAGATTTTGGTGCGAAGAGATTATTTGTTTTGGTACTGTCCATATGTAGCTTGTTTTTGGTCGCAGGTCCATGAATGGTTGAAGAAGTGCAACATTTACCTGGAGCTAACTCTGCAGATAGCACTCCTGGGGTATTTGAAAAGTCATAATCAATCAATCAATCAATAATATAACACTACTTTTAGCAAAAATGTTTATCTTTCATTTACAATCTGTAGAAACTATGAGAATAGAAAGGTTTGGAACTTTTGTGAAACATCACAGCACAGTTGAAAAATGTATTGCAAATACAAATAAAAATGGATGGTGTTAAGAGATATATATACGTTCAGAACTTTTGTGAAACAGCACTGTTTAAAATATATGGCAAAATATAAATTAAACTGGATGGGCTTCAGATATAGATGGGAGGGGTTGATGGTAGCTGAAGGAAGGAATTAAAAACAAACAAAAGATAACTATTGTAAAATACATTGTGTCCGTAAAATGTATATAGTATGTATAAGCTGGAAGTAGAAGCCTAAGTGTTGTTGTTTATTAGTTTACTCAAATTAGTTGAGGGGTGGTAGGGTTAGGGGAGGAAAAGAAAGGAACATATATTTCAAAAATATGTTTATATATTTACTAAAAAAAATGTATGCGGGATTCGAAATTAAGCAGACAATTACATTGATGGAATCTACAATATATCTGCACTACTAAAGCTGATCTATCCCCTAAAATAAAAAATCAACAAAAACAATAAACAAAATCTAAAAAATACCTTATTTACATAAGTATTCAGACCATTTGCTATAACACTCGAAACTGAGTTCAGGTGCATCCTGTTTCAATTGATCATCCTTGAGATGTTTCTACAACTTCATTTGAGTCAACCTGTGGTAAATTCAATTGATTGGACATGATTTGGAAAGACACACAATTGTCTACATAAGGTCTCACAATTGACAGTGCATGTCAGAGCAAAAACCAAGTCATGAGGTTGAAGGAATTGTTTGTAGAGCTCAGAGACAGGATTGTGTCGAGGCACAGATCTGGGGAAGGATACCAAAAAAATCTGCTGCATTGAAAGCTCCCTTAAACACAGTGGCCTCCATCATATTTAAATGGAAGAAGTTTTGAACAACCAACATTCTCTGGTCTGATGAAACCAAGATTGAACTCTTTGGCCTGAATGCCAAGCGTCACTTCTGGAGGAAACCTGGCACCATCCCTACAGTGAAGCATGGTAATGGCAGCATCATGCTGTGGGGATGGTTTTCAGGGGCAGGGACTGGGAGACTAGTTGGGATCGAGGGAAAGATGAACAGAGCAAAGTACAGAGAGATCCTTGATGAAAACCTGCTCCAGAGCGCTCAGGACCTCAGACTGTGGCAAAGGTTCACCTTCTAACAGGACAATGACCCTAAACATACAGCCAATACAATAAAGGAGTCGCTTCGGGACAAGTCTCTGAATGTCCTTGGGTTGCCCCGCCAGAGCCCGGACTTGAAGCCAATCAAACATCTCTGGAGAAACCTGAAAATACCTGTGCAGCGACGCTCCCCATCGAAACTGACAGAGCTTGAGAGGATCTGTACAGAACTATGTGAGAAACTGCCCAAATACAGATGTGCCAAGCTTGTAGCTTTCTACTCAAAAAGACTCTAGACCGTAATCGCTGCCAAAAGTGCTTCAACAAACTACTAAAAAGTGCAGCCAGAATAACAGCAAAGGATCTGCATTTGTATTTGTTTAACTGTTTTCTAGAGACATTTATTTGGATACATCAATAACAATGAGCTCATGAGGCACGATTTCGCATGGCATAGAAAATGTGCTCTCTCTTTAGACAAACCTCCGCTGTTGAAAACGAAATGTTGGTCAAAAACAAATGTGAGATAATATCTAGATGTTTTTTATAGTGGAGATCAAGTGTATTAATTTCTTGGCTGGGCTGATGAGACAGTGGATTGCGCAGTCAGATGGAACAAAGTTAATGGGCATTTTAATGTCATATATTTAGCTGGTGGTAACTTGTGGAATAGACACCGGCTGAAATGCGCTTTTAACTAGCATTCCGAATTAGACCCACCACTTGTATAATTAAGTGATCATGCCCGATTGTTAGTCCTGAGACGAAATCAAATCGTGCCAATATATCCTACAAATACTGGCTTCAAGGTCATTATCACTTTTATTTACTTTTTATGTAACATTTACTTTATCAGGGAGTCATACTGAGACTAAGGTGTCTTTTACAGATGAGCCCAAAATTACAGAAATTACAGAAAATGCAGACATCAAAATATAAATAAAACAAAACACATGAATCACTAATAAGGTCCTCAATCAGCTTCAGAACAATTGCATTAATTACTAGGTATGTAAACGTTTTTATTTTTCCTGCGCAAACAAGCTACAGTATGCCTACTGTTAATCCAACTGGCAACACACAGCATGTTCTACTGCTCAGAATACGTTATTTCCTGGAGCAATAGTTTAGGGAAAAACAGCCGAGTCCTCATTTTAGGCTGCCAATACCTGCCTGGGCGCTTCTGATATTTAATACTATTACGTAACATCATTGTTCTGCTTGAAGTGCCGAATTCAAGAGCAAGTACAGTACGCTACCAACAATGAAAGAGCAGAGCATAAGTGCTCTTTCGTTTTTTTAATGTTGATTGTGAGATGGTGGCATACTAGGAGGTTAAGTAATTGTCCCAGTAAAAAATAGCTTTCTCCACTTTACGCATATAAATTATTCACTTTACATGTTGGGCTTTCTCAATTTTACACATAGGTGATTGTTAACAGAACATATCATGTGAGAAAAATAGTACTTTCATTTCACTTTAGTTGATTCAAAATTAATATGTATTACCTCACAAGTATCAGCATTATCCACTGAAGTGCAGTAGATAATGTGTCTTGGCTTGCTCCAAAAATATCACCGATAGTGGGTGGCACATAATCTTTGCATGGTGAGACCCTTGGTGAGCTGTCCTTGGGATTGTCCAATGCCATGATGAAAGCATCTGTCATGTCCCGGATGGTGCTTGGCTGAATGGTCTTTCGATGCTCGACAACTTTATTAAGGATAAATTTACTGAACTCCTGGTTGAGCTCTTTAAAGTTTTCAAATATGTTTTTTATTGGGTTGGGGAAATACTGGAGCCAAGGCATAACATCCACGATGCTTCCAGCTCCCACTGTTTGGGTGAATTTATAGTTTCGTCCCACCACTTGCGCAAACTCTTCGTCGTCGTATGAATACCTCTTTCCAAAGCACACGGCGGTCATTACGTTAGCGGTTGATACCACCAAGTATGCCATCGGCTGGAAATATTGGTGCTCTTTAGTTTTACCAGGAAAATATGGAGCAGCTCCCTTACTTCGCAGACAACATGGTTTTCGAAGGCCTTTTTGGTGTGCATGTTGCTGGTAGAAAACATCCGAACAGTAGATTGGGCCACTTTTCGGTGCACTTTCCACCATTCGCTAAATGTACCAAAAGCAATGCCATCGCCATTGGAAACATATTGAAACGAGGCAAAGTCAGGTCTGCCTGCGAAATCAAATCCCTTTTTGATGAGCGCCTGCCTGATTGCGTCGCCATTCAGTACCACAACGTCCCGGCAGCCGAGTTTGATTTGAAAGACATCCCCATATTTCCGTGACATGCGAGAGAAATAGAGGTGAGGAGTGTTGCCAAGCTCAACTGCGTTCCCAATGACCGGCCAAGCGAACGGTCCAGGCGGGCTGTGCACTTCCCAGCTCCGCCTGATCCTGCGCCACAGGAGCATGGCAAAGAGAAAAGTCAAAGACGCCAATAGCAGGCCAATACTCCTTGGCATTGGCCGAGTCATCTCTTCGAATATAACTTGCAAGTCCATTATGGAGCCTAGAGAAAGCAATAAGTTAGTTCTATAAAAAAATCATTAATTGATTATAGGGCAAAATACACGTAAATTCAATAGTCATTATTTTGAGACACAAATATAGTCTCGCGGAAATATTATTACAGAGCAAAATATGGCACAAAATACCGGGAATGAATAAGCACCACCTTGCAGTTCGTTTGTTGCTTCTTCTAAGAAAATAACAGCCTGATGTTAATTGTAGTTTGTCTGTTACTAATATTTGGATGAATAAGCTCCTATCCCGTCGATGCAGATTGTAAGGCTACGTTTTAATGTAAGCACAAGAAGCGCGCTCATTAGGTCTCACTTATTTATATAGCGGATCCAGCTTGAAAGTACGAATTATTGAAGAATGAAATCCGCAAAACCTGCGCAATAGACAGAAAAATAAATGCAGTTATTATGTCCAGTAACTTTATTTATATTATCGTGCAGTTCCAGACCTTCCACTCTCCACATGTGAATAGCCTTCTGTTGTCCCAAGTTATGATTTATCTTAAACAGAAGTGTCAAATAGCATCATAGCTCGTCAGCGTCTGAGTCGTGGTTTGTTGTAGAGCTGTCAGCTCCCCTCCCTCCCCCTTACTCTCCCCTCTCTCTCTCTCTCCCTCTCTGTCTGTCTCTCCGACCCACCAAGTCCAGTGTTCCCCAACTGGCAGCCGGCTGAGCGAATTTGGCCCGCGGGAGATTTTACTTTGTCCCCCAAAGTTTTCTGAGCTAAAATAAATATTTTTGATTAAAAACATATAACAATAATAATTGTTTAACATAAAAGACTGTAAAAAAACTCACCAGGAAATCAGCTCAAGTAATTTTAATTTTGGAAATCTGTTCTCAAGGATTCCCACACATACTAGAGAGAAACAAGTGAGCATTTACAAATGTATGCAAGGTTTGAAATGATTATGGTTTAGTCAAATATGATATCTCTTTGGGATTCTTGCTGTCAAATTTCAGTCTACAAATGATTTGTAATTATGTCCCGGCCCCCTGACCATCCGCTCAAGAAAAAATCGTCCCGCTGCTGAATGTAGTCGATGATCCACAACCATAATGAAATATCATTATTTTTTTAAATGATAGTTAGTGTCTGATGAAAGCTATTGTTTATTCAAATTCAATAGCATTCAATATCTTAACATGCAGCAAATGAGAGAGGACTTATTTATTTTGAACTGTGTTGAATTTACGCAAATAAAGCTTGGGTGTAGGGGCCTACTCATCCATTCTTTCAAATGATCTGATATTGTAATTTATTAAGGATTTCAAACGAATTTGTGTCATTTACAGTTGAGCTAATTGCAGGGGACGAGTTTCAAATGGATCTAAGAACATGCATTTTTCATATGCTATGAATAAAACAGGGTCCTAATGTGTTTAGCCTTACATATAGGCTACAGAGGATCATACTCATGAATAGAAAAAAAAAACATTATTGTAGACTGACTGGGTTTTTCTTGTAGTTTTATTTCTTATTATACAGGAATATAGCCTACAATTTTCAACAAGTAAAATATGTCAGTATTCATTTATAATTATAATTATATTATTAATGATGAATATTCTAGGCTATACAAACATGATAATGATAATAATTATGAATAATAATCATACATTATTTTTAATTATAATTATAAGTCCATTGTTTTATTCCCTTATTGAGGCCTGATGATATAGGCCTGCAATACATGGCAGAGACCGGGTTTCAACATAACCGGATTTCAAGCATCCATGCAATAACTTTGTAACTCTTGATCCCGCACAGTCATCTTATTTCCCATGTAAAAAATAGACTTTGAATGACCAAAACATCATTCAATATTTCTACGCTATTAAAATGCTCAGAATTAAAGGAAAGTGTACCTTTTCTCTCATCTCTAACTATCAGGAAGCCTGAATGAATGGGCTGAGTGGGTATTCATGAAATCGCCTTGACTGATAGCTCTTTGAAATGCCCTTGTGGTCGTTGCCAGGTAACACACTCAAGTCAAATCAAATTGTATTTGTCACATACACATGATATACAGATGTTAATGCGAGGGTAGTGAAATGCTTGTGCTTCTAGTTCCGACAATGCAGTAATACTGGATGTCAGAAGGTGAATTCACCAATTTGTAAGTCGCTCTGGATAAGAGCGTCTGCTAAATGACTTAAATGTAAATGTAATGTAATAACCAACAAGCAATCTAACCTAACAATTCCACAACTACTACCCTATACACACAAGTGTAAAGGGATAAAGAATATGTACATAAAGATATATGAATGAGTGATGGTACAGAATGGCATAGGAAAGATGCAGTATATGGTATCGAGTACAGTATATACATGTGAGATGAGTAATGTAGGGTGTGTAAACATAAAAGTGGCATAGTTTAAAGTGGCTAGTGATACATGTATTGCATAAAGATGGCAAGATGCAGTAGATGATATAGAGTACAGTATAATCTAGAAGAAAAAGAAACGCACACCTATTTAGGCAAGGTGCTGGCTAGCGGAGTAGAAAACTTGAAAATAAAAGAGAGCCGCACACTAGGAGCTCAGATGCAAACATTTAATTACCAACGTTTTGACAGCCAAGCTGTCTTCATCAGGGTATGATAACATAGAGTACAGTTTATACATATACCTATGAGATGAGTAATGTAGGGTATGTAAACATTATATTAAGTGACATTGTTTAAAGTGTCTAGTGATAGATTTTTTACATCAATTTCCATAAATTTCCATTATTAAAGTGAGCTGGAGTTGAGTATGTTGGCAGCAGCCACTCAATGTTAGTGGTGACTGTTTAACAGTCTGATAGCCTTGAGATAGAAGCTGTTTTTCAGTCTCTCGGTCCCTGCTTTGATGCACCTGTACTGACCTCGCCTTCTGGATGATAGCGGGGTGAACAGGCAGTGGCTCGGGTGGTTGTTGTCCTTGATGATCTTTATGGTCTTTCTTTGACATCGGGTGGTGTATGTGTCCTGGAGGGCAGGTAGTTTGCCCCCCGTGATGCGTTGTGCAGATCTCACTACCCTCTGGAGAACTTTACGGTTGTGGGTGGAGCAGTTGCCGTACCAGGCAGTGATAGAGCTGACAGGATGCTCTTGATTGTGCATCTGTAGAAGTTTGTGAGTGCTATTGGTGACAAGCCAAATTTCTTCAGCCTCCTGAGGTTGAAGAGGCACTGCTGCACCTTCTTCACAATGCTGTCTGTGTGGATGGACCAATTCAGTTTTTCCATGCCGAGGAACTTAAAACTTACTACCCTCTCCACGACTGTCCTGTCGATGTAGATAGAGGTGTGCTCCCTCTGCTGTTTCCTGAAGTCCATGATCATCTTATTTGTTTTGTTGACGTTGAGTGTGAAGTTATTTTCCTGACACCACACTCCAAGGGCCCCCACCTCCTCCCTGTAGGCCGTCTCGTCGTTGTTGGCAATCAAGCCTACCACTGTAGTGTCGTCTGCAAACTTGATGATTGAGTTGGAGGTGTGCATGGCCACGCAGTCATAGGTGAACAGGGAGTACAGGAGAGGGCTCAGAACGCACCCTTGTGGGGCCCCAGTGTTGAGGATCAGCAGGGTGGAGATATTGTTACCTACCCTCACCACCTGGGGGCGGCCCGTCAGGATGTCCAGTACCCAGTTGCACAGGGCGGGGTCGAGACCCAGGGTCTCGAGCTTGATGACGAGTTTGGAGGGTACTATGGTGTTAAATGCTGAGCTGTAGTCGATGAACATTCTCACATAGGTATTCCTCTTGTTCAGATGGGTTAGGGCAGTGTGCAGTGTGGTTGTGATTGCGTCGTCTGTGGACCTATTGGGGTGGTAAGCCAATTGGAGTGGGTCTAGGGTGTCAGGTAGGGTGGAGGTGATATGGTCCTTGACTTGTCTCTCAAAGCACTTCATGATGACGGAAGTGAGTGCTACGGGGCGGTAGTCGTTTAGTTCAGTTACCTTAGCTCTCTTGGGAACAGGAACAATGGTAGCCCTCTTGCAGCATGTGGGAACAGCAGACTGGGATAAGGATTGATTGAATATGTCCGGAAACACACCAGCCAGCTGGTCTGCGCATGCTCTGAGGACGCGGCTGGGGATGCAGTCTGGGCCTGCAGCCTTGCGAGGGTTAACACGTTTAAATGTTTTACTCACTTTGGCTGCAGTGAAGGAGAGTCCACACGAGCCGTGTCAGTGGCACTGTATTGTCCTCAAAGCGAGCAAAGAAGTTATTTAGTCTGTCTGGGAACAAGACATCCTGGTCCGCGACAGGGCTGGTTTTCTTTTTGTAATCCGTCCTGATGGGACAGACGGATTTCCACAAATTGAGCCATACACAATACAGCTTAAGCATTGAAGACAGCATTTTGTTGACAACATAGTGGTTTAAACTATGTCCTACCCTTGCTGTAGATCCATTTGCGTGTGTCTAGTCACTTAGGCCTGCACATAAACCAGCACTGGGACCTTTGGAGACTTGGGATACTTGAGCTTAAACTGCTGCTTGAATGTCTTCAGGTCTGCATCTATAAAGGTCAAGTACAAAATGGAGGAACTTAACAATCTGTAGCTTAGATTGAATTCAAAGTTGACACAAATGATAAACTAAGCAATAAGATGCAACAAACTGCTACACACATGAAATACTATACCACACAGGCCAGTACAATAGCCTACACACAGAGAGGAATCTAAAGCCACATAGAGTACCAACCAATAATACCTGACAGACTTGGCTGCAGTCTTCTGGTACTCAGCTGCTCCCTTCTTCTTTGCAGCCACCACCATGGCATCAGTCAACAAGTTCAAGTTCAATTTGAGAGTGGAGCATTATATTTCACCATCTAAGTTACCTAGCTAGTAGTGCTTTGCAAATAACTGAAATGTTGGCGATTTTTTTTAAACAACTCATTGAAAGATGTCAGTTAAATTATTTTAACTCCATTTCGTAAAAATAAAGTATGTGCGCTCAAACAGTTTCTCAATTCTGCGATGTAGTAGGGAGTTGTAGTTTCTAACAGTCCACATTCTACATAGATTATTGCAGAAAACGTAGTAATTAACTACAATGACCACAATCCACTGCGCGCCGGCTTCTTGTCAGATCTGTGAGAGAAGAGAACGCGCGATCCAGAGGAATTAAAAGCAGTTGCATCGCGAGGTATCTCTACCTGCAAATGCATGCTCTAAATGATATTTGATGTTCAGCAGTCATACAATGATGTCTTATTGACTACTAAAGAACTACTCAAATAGCGATTTTGTCAGACAGGCGAGGCAGCAGCTCTACAGAGATTAGATGATGACTTGGACTGAAATATTAAAGTAATCAAATAAAACAAATGCGATATACACAACAACTGAACTATTTTATTAAAGTAAAGTTATGTGAGTAAATTATGGACAGTTAGTAAGTGATAAGAAGCAATGGGCAGTCACTACCACCATGGATTTATTATTAATTGTTTTATTCTGTGTTGTTACAGCATTCATCCCACATAATGTATTGTGTGTTTAATGTATTTGTTATTTTTTTAAACAGAAATAGAAAAACATGATTCTTTTTTAAGAATCTAACAGAAACCGAACCGACCTAAAAAAAAAAGGCTCTAATCGCTCAGCACTGATAGATAGTTAACTAGTAAGCTAGACTGTTGGTTTATAAAATCATGTTTTATGCATTTCTCGTGTATTTAAATGGATAGACAAATAGTGTAGCCATATAGCCAGGCTAATGCTGCTAACTAGCTAACCACGAGCTAGATAACAGGTATTGTGTAAAACGTTTTTTTTTGCCAAATTCCCAAAGAATGTCAATTTAAACTTTAGCCAATTTATTAATGACTAAATTTAGTTTTGTCGTTTCTGCTTTGTACTCCAACATTTTGAATTTGAAATGGATTTGAAATTATACAAAAAAGTGCAGACTGTCAAGTTTTAATTTGAGGGTATTTTCATCCGTATCGGGTAAACCGTTTAGAAATTACAACACTGTCACAGATCCCTCTGTAACTTTCATTGCGCAAAATGGTGGGATGGAGTTTAAACCTGCCTGGTGACATCACCAGCACAATTCGTGTTTGAGAAATTGCTCTTAGCTATGAAGCTATTTGTTTATTTTTTACGATTTGAATTGAAAACAATCACAGTAAGGTACTTGTATTTTTACCCAGAAACGATTTTATTTTAGATATTTTATTTAACCTTTATTTAACCAGAAAGGGCTCATTGAGATTAAAATCTATTTTTCAAGAACGCCATTTTTATGCACAGGGTAGCCTAGTGGTTAGAGTGTTGGACTAGTAACTGGAGGGTTGCAAGTTCAAACCCACGAGCTGACAAGGTACAAATCTGTCATTCTACCCCTGAATAGGCAGTTAACCTGCTGTTCCTAGGCTGTCATTAAAATAAGAGTTTGTTCTTAACTGACTTGCCTAGTTAAATAAATATAATTAAAAAAAGGGTTGGCTGGCCTTCTCTAAGCACTGGTAGGCTCAGTCACTGGTATACTTTTATTAACAAAACCATTTAGGGTTTGAGAGTACCCCCCTTTTTATTTGGGCATTTTTATTGTTCAGAAATGTGGTGGGTACTCTCTTTGTTTGCTGGATTTTATCCTGCTAACTGTTCCAAATGTCCGAACTAAATTTGGTAAAAGGGCTTTTTTTGTACTCTGCGTCATCGTCTTGGAATGCCTTACAAAATACTTTTAAACTGGAAGAACTTGTCACAATTGGTATTTTTAAATCACTGATGAATGATCTTGAGACTGAAAGGTCAGGGAATCAATGTTTTTAATTTGCTGTTTTTGATTTTGTTATACTCTAGTGAATTCTATGGTTTTTACAAGATTACTTGTATTTTTTCTTGTTTGTAGGTAATTTTTGTAATGACTTGGTGCTGGCTATCTTGGCCAGGACGCTCTTGAAAAAGAGATTTTAAATCTCAATGAGCCCTTCCTGGTTAAATAAAGGTTAAGAAGATTGTACCCCTGCCTCTCCTGACCTCGAGCCTGCCTATCGCCTGGTACTGTTTGGACTCTGACCTGGTTTATGAACTCTCACCTGTCCCAGGCCTGCCTTTTGCCTAACCCTTTTGTTATAATAAATATCAGAGTTAAACCATCTGCCTCCTGTGCCTGCATTTGGATCTCGCTTTGTGCCCTTATACAGAACGAAACCACATCAGCTAAGAAAGCTGTCATCGCTTGTCCTTCTTTCGCTGTGGCCACTGGTCATTGTCCTAATAGAAAACACTGACAAGACCTATGTAGTGAAATTCATGGAAGAGAGCTCTTAATGAGACCAGAACTACTTTGTTTGTAAATGTACTTCGTGAACTGATTAGGAAAATAAATATTCAGGCTAAGTATAAACCAGTCTGAGGCAATTTAGCAAGATTTATCATTTTTGCCTGGTCTCAGACACATATTTTGTGCATATCATACAGGTTAAGTAAAGGTAGATTGTTTCTGTTTTGAGCTGTCCTTCTAGACTGAAGCTTGACTTGTAAACCAGTTGCCAAGTCAGAGAAAGGACATGAGAATGGAGGATTGGCACTACTTTATTTGCACAAAACAATCAGTAAGGAATGTTTTTCTTTTTCAAATGGTTGCTTCCTTCAGGAAGCACCTACAAGCCACATGATCTTAGTTTGGCCCTTGACTGTTTTCAGTAGATCTGTTCTGAAAGCTGACCCCCTGCCTCCATTTGAAGTGGAATCTCAGACTTTCTATGTGATAGCAGGTTACTCTGTAGCCCTTTCCTGCAGTCAATGACCAAGAATGCCCTCTTTGGCCACATGTGGAATGTTATTAATCATAATTAGACTATTTACAAAAAAACCTGACAAATATTGTATTTATTTGTCAAATGGTTGTTATATTACAGTCTTCTGTGATTAAATACATTAAATCTCTATCTGTCATGGTATGGGTGTCTTCTTTTTTTAAGCTCATAACTGTCTGTACTTTTGTTACAAAGTAGATTTAAGACTACCAAGAATCACTCTGTTACCCTGATTTAGCCCACTGCAGTAAAATGTTAACATTTGTGCACACAGAGAAAATAGTTCTGTAGCAACTGAGAGGCTTGTTACCATGCCTGATGAGCCCTAATCTTATCTAGCCTCTGCATGATGACGATGATGCTATTCTAACCCTAATCGAGTCTGTTATTATAGCTTAGTGGTCTCCCTCTTCTGTTTATCGATCTCCCCATGTGAGAGGTCAGAGGTGAATAATCACTATAAAGGGAAGCTTAGCCTCCCCTCTACCCCCTCCCTGAGCCCATCTTTGGTGTTTTTACAAGCAAGTAATGATGACGGACAGTCACGCACGATTGGCCACAGCCTGCAGAGGTGAAGTCAAGCAAGGTACCTGAGTCATCTTGTCTGTTGCACAATCTGAAGTGTTCTCGAGATGAGTCTTATCCCAGCTAGAATATAACGTTCTGAGAACCATATGCTTCTTAGAGCATAGTGAGATCATGGTTGTCCTATGGCAGTGGTATTCAACATACCCAACGAGGTCCAGAGCCTGCTGGTTTTCTGTTCTACCTGACAACTAATTGCACCTGTCTGGTGTCCCAGGTCTAAATCGGTCTCTGATTTACAGGGGAACAATGGAAAAACACAGAGTTGCGTTTGAATGTCCTATGGTTATTTTTGCATAACAACCCACAACGTTCTGAGAACCATATGTTTCTGAGGTGGGAATTTCAGTACTACAGCATAACGTTTCCTCATGGTTCTATTGAAAGTAATGTTCTCATTGTTCTGAGAATGTTATTAAATAACGTTCTTCTGTGGGAACATCAGTACTTCAACATAATGTTTTCTGCAGGTTTCCTCATGGTTCTATTTAAAGTTATGTTCTCAGAACATTAAGAGAACTTTATCCAACTCCCTATAAAAAATACAGATGACGACCCTGGAACAATACATGGTCTGTTCTCTGGCGTCTCAGCTTTTTACTGACTTTTTGGGGGAATGGGTCTATATTAAATGAAAGATCAGAGTCGACTGATTCATTGTTAATTCTCTTGTCATACTGGTTGAGGAGAATGCACCAAATGACTGAGAGCCTTTGACAATCAGGATTTATAGAGCGCGAAGGGACAAGGAAATCCCAGCCGGCCAAACCATCACCTATAAATGCTGGGCCAATTGTGCACCGCCTCATGGGTCTCCCGGCCACAGCCAACTGTGACACAACCTGAGATCAAACCAGGGGCTGTAGTGACGCCTCAAGCACTGCGTTGCAGTGCCTTAGACCGCTGCTCCACTCGGGAGGCTAACAGTGCTGCTTTTGCATTAAACCTTGATGTCATAATTTCTAAAATACCTCCTTAGCGTCCAAAGGACCAGAAGCAGAAGGGTTCTAGTCTGTTCCCTGACTTATAGAATCATTCATGACTCACATGAGTTTCGTGCTTGTATGTGAAGTCACCTTGCGTGACTTTGGACCCCAGGAGTAAGGGACAGAAATTCCCCCCTTGGAGAGAGAGCTCCCTGTTGACAGCCAGTCTCCATTCAGGCACTGCATGTTCTCAACTTATTGTTCCACTAAGGGAGCGGGATTGATATTTCCTCTGAGCTGTTAGTTGCTGCTGATAAGGCAGTCAGAGTTGAGCAGGTGGTGGCAGATTTGGACAGATTTAGTGGTTTACCGAGTGTCTCTGGTCTTAAACCTATTGTTGAGGTCAAACTTCCGTTAGGCAAGGGGTCAATAGCAGACCTGGGAGACTTCTTCAGAGGTGACTTGCAGTCAGAGTACGTTGTTGTGGTTGTTGTCCTGCTCTTGTTGCATTCATGGACTGGAGGAGCAAAGGAGGGGTCTATTTTACATTCATTTAATGTGGACCCAGATCAGTAGGATGTTGATATCAACAATATGGATCAGCTAGCCATGCCCGGTCCCTACAGGAAGGAAGCTGTGTGACTTTTGGAGCTGCATAAAAAACTATGCCAGACGATGACCCCCACCTCTGCTGCTATCAAGACATGCACAAGTGCATGGAAACACACACACACACACACACACACACACACACACACACACACACACACACACACACACACACACACACACACACACACACACACACACACACACACACACACACACACACACACACACACACACACACCCCATCATTGTGCCACCTCGCCTCTATATGTCCCAGCTTTCACAGTGGAAAACAAGGCACTTCCCTTCCACCCACGTCCCCGTTCGCCAGGAGACTCCTCACTCCCGACAGTAATAATAGAGGGCCCCAGTGGGGCTAGTCCAATGAGAGGAGAAAAGCTTGAGAGGGGTAGGAACGTTATGAATGAACAAATTTAAAAGCTATTCAATAAAACTCTTGTGAGTCTGAGCCTTGATTTTGAATTTTAGGACCACAGTAGGTATCCATTTAAAAAAATTATTTGATGAAATATTGAATTTGGCATTACTGCTATTAGACTCGTGAGAGTCTCAGCTTTCGATACTCGGGTCCAAACTATTTCTAGCTCAAACTATTCGGACTTTAAAGATGATTTAGTGAAAATGTACTTTTTGGCATCCTCTCATGTCTGACAAAAACTGACTTTGGGAAGCACCTGTCCACCGAATAGGTGAATGACTTAAAGCGGTGGATGCAGTGAATTACACTACAGCCAATGCAAAAAAACTGGTAAAAGTGGTCGTGTGAACATACGCCTCATGAGACTCACGTGGACTCCATCACCTTCCTGATTACCTCTCCTATATCTGTTACTTCCGTTGGTTCCTTCCCGAGGCGTTATTGACTCTGCTTTTGTGTTTCATATCACATTCCGTTATTTATTAAATTCACTCCCTGTACTTGCTTCCCGATTCTTAGCATACACGTTACACTAACTGCAGAAATAATGGAAACAGTTGAAGGAATGAGGGTTCTAGAGGCTCTGTTATGGTGTGTGGTGCATTTACCTGGCATGGTTTAGATTTACCTTACTAAAGAGGGTAATAAATACACAGCCATTCTGAGTGAGAGTGACCTATGGTGAAACCCCAATTGAACACTTCTGGGAGATCCTGGAGTGGTGCCTGAGACAGAGTTTTCCACCACCATTAACAAAACACCAAATGGTGGAATTTCTTTTGGAAGAATGGTGCCACATTCCTCCAAAAGAGTTCCAGACACTTGTAGAATCTATGCCAAGGCGCATTGAATCTGTTCTGGCGGTTCGTGGTGAACAAATTAAGACACTTTATGTTGGTGTTTCCATTATTTTGTCAGTTACCTGTGTGTTGTCCAAGCCGACTCCCGATGAGCATCTCATGACTTGAGGTAATTAGGGTGCAATGTTAAACATTTTCAGGAAGGTCACGGACTGTTAACACATTTTACTGGCACAGCAAGCTTTCATTCAAAACCATGATGTCATTTGTTGTGCGCAACGTTCAGCCCAGTTGTGCTGTTATGACTCGTTAAGATGTAGTAGTATATGTGAAAGGGAATCTTAAATGCTCTCATGACAAGGAAACAGGCGTACTGTATACCAAGTCAAATTTGGCATGGCAAACCGCACAGTTCATATGCTAATGACTGTGATCACACCCTCCGTAGCCGAAGTGGGTAAGACCTTTTAAGTAGGTAAATGTTCATGAGGTAATGACTGTGATCACACCCTCCGTAGCCGAAGTGGGTAAGACCTTTAAAGTAGGTAAATGTTCATGAGGCCGCATAAACAGACGGATTACCAGGACCCATACTCAGAGCATGCGCTGACCAATTGTCTTCTTTTACATTTTCAACCTCTCCCTGACCGAGTCTGTAATACCTACATGTTTCAAGCCGACCACCATCGTCCGTGTGCCCGAGAATGCCAAGGTAACCTGCCTAAATGACTTCCGCCCGTAGCACTCAAATCTGAAGCAACGAAGTGCTTTGAAAGGCAGATCATGGCTCACATCAACACCATCATCCCAGAAATGCTAGAATGCTGTTCATTGACTACATCTCAGCGTTCAACACCATAGTGCCCTCAAAGCTCATTGCTAAGCCAAGGACCATGGGACTTAAAACCTTCCTCTGCAACTGGATCCTGGACTTCCTGACGGGCCGCCCCCAGTTGGTAAGGTTAGGCAACAACACATCTGCCACGCTGATCCTCAACATGGGGGCCTCTCAGGGGTGTGTGCTTAGGCCCCTGCTGTACTCCCTGTTCACCCACGACCGCGTGTCCACCCACGACTCCAACACCATCATTAAGTTTGCCGATGACACAACAATGGTAGGCCTGATCACTGACAACGATGAGAGCCTATATAGGGAGGATGTCAGAGACCTGGCAGTGTTGTTCCAGGACAACAACCTCTCCCTCAACATGAGCTGATCATGGACTATAGGAAAAGGAGGGCCGAGCACAGGTCCTCAGATCCTCAAAGTTCAACAGCTGTACCATCGAGAGCATCCTGACTTGTTGCATCACCACTTGGTATAGCAAATGCTCTGCATCTTACCGCAAGGCGCTACAGAGGGTAGTGCGTATGGCCTGTCATGCCAAATAGTGTCCCCCGGCCAAATAGTGTACCCCTATACGTCACAATGGGATTCGATGAGTTCTAACTTCTGGTGCTAGGGCTATTGCTAGAACTTGCAACATTCTGACCAGATTACGAAATGAACCAAAGTGTCCATGCTATGCTGGTTGCTTGGCTCTATTTTACCTCATAGCGGTCGCGAAGGAAGGAGGATGCGAGCACTTCTAGTTCTATTTCACAGCATAATTTTCTTTTTCTTTCCAATCAGGCAAAATACTATGAAGACACCACTGATCTCGACAAGAGGCGCAACATTCAGAGAAATTCACAATTCAGGGTAACATTAAGCAGTTAACTTCAATTAGATAACTGGACGGATTTAGCTATGTCCAACTATTTTTCAACAACCATTTTCCATCTAACGTTAGCTAGTTGCTAGCTATACATATAGTTCAGTGTAGGCTGCTGAGATAAGGATGGCTCATAACATGGAGCAAATGGAATGGTATCAAACATGATACCATTCAATTGACTCCATATGAGCCGTCCTCCCCTCAGCAGCCTCCACTGATATGGTTATGTCTGCCATATTGAGGTGTCTACCTATAAGTTAAACCTGATCAATCAAATGGACAGGTGTAAACAATTATGGTAATTCCAAATGCCAATAACTAGGTGTCTAGAGAGAGAGGGAGAGAGGGAGAGAGAGAGAGAGAGAGAGAGAGAGAGAGAGAGAGAGAGAGAGGTGGGTAGAGAGTAGAAGACAGACAGGGAAAGAGATGGAGAGAGATGGAGGGAGACAGAGAGAGAGAGAGAGAGGGAGGTGGAAAGAGAGTAGAAGACAGACAGGGAGAGAGATGGAGAGAGAGAAAGACAGCAGTGCAAATATACTTATGCTTGAGTATTTCAACAACTCTTCTATTCCAACTTGTTAGGCAATCATATCTACCTACGGGGGAATGATGGCCAGCCACACAGGAGGGTGATTGTTACTAAGGAGGAGAAGGAGGCCGTGCTGACCGGGATGCATGCTGGCCATTTCAGAGTGAAGCGCATGATTGCCTTAATCAACCTATGCTTCATCTGATGGGGAATTGTCAAGGAGGTGGACAGTTGGGCAAGTGAAATAACCTTTTGTTTATCAATCACATTCTATTATATCTGCAATGATTATGATTTCAATGAATGTCATATCAGAGAGCACACAATGTTTCAATTTGTCACTGCTTAAAGGTCAGTACCCTGTCTAGCCTGCCAGAAGTTTGAGATGGCGAAGGCTGTGGAGCCGGAGTTGAAGCCCGTCAAAGTTGTTTCACTATGGAACATGATCAGTAAGTGTCCCAATTCAAATTATGCCCTGATATGTTGTTTTGTAATGGTTTCTTCATTTGACCACAGCAGAGTTCAATATTATAGAATGTGTGTGTCAGTATCCTTACAAATATGAAAATCTGCAGACTCTATGACACAGATACGTGTAAGAATAAAGCAATCTCTCTAACACTTTAATTAAATGCTGTTGTGGACCTCATCGGACATGTCACGAATTTCAGGAATGGCAACAGCTGGTGTCTGACGGCGACCGATCACTTTACCAAGTGGGTGGAAGCGATACCCATTAAGGTCAGTAAAGGAAGAGTATGTGCTTAAATCTAAATTCCCTTCTGAAACCCATTAAAAAGGGTGCTTGGAACCAAAAATAGATTTTCGTTTTGTATGATACTCATCAAGGACGCAACTAGTGAGGCCACCTCCAAGGCGATGGTGGACATCTTCAACACCTGCCCCCCAGGATGTATCCCATCCTCCACAACCAGTGAGTTTGGATCAGTCTGATTCTCTGTGCTTGGAGTCTGAGGGAGACCAGCTTAAGGTAGGCTATACCTTCCAAAAGTGTTGAAAAGTACATATCTCCCATTTATAACACTGCACTAATGCATCAAACTTTCTCACCGTAAAGTGTGTTTGCTTGATTGCGTCTCTGTCTCCTACCCTGTTCCCTTTAACTCTGCTCCTGTTCTCCAGGACCTAGGGGTTCTACCCAACACACAGATGTGGATCCACCTGATGTTCTCCATCACCAATCACCCTCCAACTTTTCATTACATCATCTACAGCTACTGTTATTGTCATATTGTCATGATCTGCTAAGAAGTTTTTCTTGCTCTGCCATACCAGGCACATAATATGTGAGATACACAGATTAACTAACAACAGCAACATTGTGAACACCCAGAACAAAGGGAGCAGCATTGCCAAGACTTTCCAGTCTCCTCTTCAAGTCCCCCTTCTGAGACTGGCTGTCTGTTGAGAACAAGTGACTGGCAGAACCTCGCAACTACCTCCTCTATATTCCACCTGAATTCAGTATTTTGGTCTATGATTGCCATGTGAGGGTACAACACAATTGTACCAAAGACTATCGAAGTTGATGTATTATAATCTTAAATATTGCCAGGTTGGTTTTCACAGCTGTTTCACAAGGTGTTCATTGTTGTAAGTTCTCATTTGATTGTATTTTTTTTCTCTACATTATTAATTGTTGTATCCTAGGACCTACAATAGATACATATATATTCAACCCCAAGGGTGTACTAATGAGCTATGCGAGTTATATATATATATATTTTATCATAATAGAGTACAACTGAAATTACATGATCTCAGTGTAGATAAGGGAAGGGCAGGTTCAAATTAAACATGACAGCCAGACAAGCCAGTTTATGAATCAAACGGATTTGCACATTAATGGAGTGGAAAATAGCTGACTTCCTGATCTGTAAGGTAAGTAACTTTAATGTTTCAAGTATATTACACTTTTTTTTACCATTTCCGAAACGTAGCAATGTTTAAGACATGGATCTCATGTTGTAATGTTAACAAGGTTACCCAAAAGTAGTGTGAATTCATTTTTTCTTTTAATTAGCCAAACAAAGCCTTGTTTGCACAGCGATGATGAAAAGAACGTAATTTAGGCCGTAATGATCTCCAAAATTCTAATCATTAGGTCATCACGGTGTTGATATAGTAACGGATGCTAATAGTATATCGAATCCCATTGTGATTATGAGGGGTGCACTAATTTGCCAGGGGACATTATTTGTCATGACAGGCCCAGTACATCGCTTCCTGCCATCTCGGTACCGCACTCCCTGTATATAATGAAAACGTATGAAACTTCTTATTTGTTTGGTCTCTCCCCTGGAATGACAGAAGGGTCGATAGAATAGGGTGCAAGGAAGAAACACAGCTGCCCTCGCATTGCCACAATCAAAGGGAGAGGGAACACCTTCACACGACCCTCCACAAACACTCACCCATTATTCCCCATTACACCCCTAATGTACCTCGTCAAAATCCACCTTCACTGCTCTAGCTCCAGGGACAAATTGGAAACCCTCAATTTCTGTCTACTTTAAACAGGCCCGAACTGGAAAGGGATGGGCATAGAAGGTTTTATGTTACATTTAATTTCTATTCATTTCTAGGATTGAGATTAGAGCTTCACACACTTTTTTGCACATCCTTGAGGACCATGGACTCTCTCTTTCAGTGTTTGGAGCACTGCTGTGGCGGTTACTAAGACGTTAACAAGGTGTGTAGAGTTGTGCCAGGAAGGATTGTGCTGCTGGGATTGTTTTGTTTCTCATAGTTAAAATAAAGAGGCTGTCATGGCTTTGGCAATCTAGCGTGGAGGTAAGGGCTGGCCTGTTAGTCGGGATCACTTCTATCTAAACAAGCTTTGGTGAATGGTGACAGCAGCAGACAACATTTACATGCTGTGGAACCCAGGTTTCCTCCCCGAGTGTTTAGATTGGCTCCTATCTGTAGCAGAGAGAGGGAGAGAGAAGAGCAGTTGTGTGTGTGTGTGTACATGTTTTTACTATACTTTTGAGTATGAAGAAGTCCTTACAAGTAAGAAGTCCTTACAAGAATAGTAAACCTACTAAAATAAATAGAAGTGAGGAATTAGTGTTGGAATTGGGATTAGTGTTAGGTTTAGGGTTAGGTTTCGGGAAAATAGAATTTTGAATGGGAATTAATTGTTGGTCCACAAAAAGTCCGAAAATATAGTAAGACATTGCCGTGTGTGTGTGTGTGTGTTTTTGTTTGTTTGTTTGTTTAACTATCCTTGTACCAGAAGTCCTGGTAGTGACTGTCATTCATATTGCATTCACCCAGTTAAATTTTTTTTAAAAGGCCATGGTGGCAAAGTAAATACAATATAGCAAGTAAAACACTGGAATGGTAGATTTGCAATGGAATAATGTGCAAAGTAGAAATAAAAATAATGGGGTGCAAAGGAGCAAAATAAATAAATAAATTAAATACAGTAGGGAAAGAGGTAGTTGTTTGGGCTAAAATATAGGTGGGCTATGTACAGGTGCAGTAATCTGTGAGCTGCTCTGACAGTTGGTGCTTAAAGCTAGTGAGGGAGATAAGTGTTTCCAGTTTCAGAGATTTTTGTAGTTCGTTCCCGTCATTGGCAGCAGAGAACTGGAAGGAGAGGCGGTCAAAGAAATAATTGGTTTTGGGGGTGACTAGAGAGATATACCTGCTGGAGCGTGTGCTACAGGTGGGAGATGCTATGGTGACCAGAGAGCTGAGATAAGGGGGGACTTTTACCTAGCAGGGTCTTGTAGATGACATGGAGCCAGTGGGTGGGAGGCTATTTTGTAAATTACATCGCCAAAGTCGAGGATTGGTAGGATGGTCAGTTTTACAAGGGTATGTTTGGCAGCATGAGTGAAGGATGCTTTGTTGCGAAATAGGAAGCCAATTCTAGATTTAACTTTGGATTGGAGATATTTGATATGGGTCTGGAAGGAGCGTTTACAGTCTAACCAGACACCTAAGTATTTGTAGTTGTCCACGTATTGTCCACGTAAGTCAGAGCCGTCCAGAGCAGTGATGTTGGACAGGCGTGCAGGTGCGGGTAGCGATCGGTTGAGGAGCATGCATTTAGTTTTACTTGTATTTAAGAGCAATTGGAGGCCACGGAAGGAGAGTTGTATGGCATTGAAGCTTGCCTGGAGGGTTGTTAACACAGTGTCCAAAGAAGGGCCAGAAGTATACAGAATGGTGTCGTCTGCATAGAGGTGGATCAGAGACTCAACAGCAGCAAGAGCGACCTCATTGATGTATACAGAGAAGAGAGTCGGTCCAAAAATTGAACCCTGTGGCACCCCCATAGAGACTGCCAGAGGTCCGGACAGCAGACCCTCCGATTTGACACACTGAACTCTATCTGAGAAGTAGTTGGTGAACCAGGCGAGGCAGTGATTTGAGAAACCAGGGCTGTTGAGTCTGCTGATAAGAATGCAGCGATTGACAGAGTCAAAAGCCTTGGCCATGTCGATGAAGACGGCTGCACAGTACGTTTATCGATGGCGGTTGCGATATCGTGTAGGACCTTGAGCGTGGCTGAGGTGCACCCATGACCAGCTCGGAAACCAGATTGCATAGCGGAGAAGGTACAGTGGGATTTGAAATGGTAGGTGATCTGTTTGTTAACTTGGCTTCCGAAGACTTTAGAAAGGCAGGGCAGGATGGATATCGGTCTGTAGCAGTTTGGACTAGAGTGTCTCCCCCTTTGAAGATGGGGGAGAACGCGGCAACATTCCAATCTTTGGGGATCTCAGACGATACGAAAGAAAGGTTGAACAGGCTAGTAATAGGGGTTGCAACAATTGTGGCGGATCATTTTAGAAATAGAGGGTCCAGATTCTCTATCGCAGCTGATTTGTAGGCGTCCAGATTTTGTAGCTCTTTCAGAACATTAGCTATCTGGATTTGGGTGAAGGAGAAGCGGGGGGCAAGTTGCTGCGGGGGGTGCAGAGCCGTTTGCCGGGGTAGTGGGAGACAGTTGGAAAGCATGGCCAGCCGTAGAAAAATGCTAATTGAAATTCTCGACTATCGTGGATTTATCGGTGGTGACAGTGTTTCCTAGCCTCAGTGCAGTGGGCAGCTGGGAGGAGGTGCTCTTATTCTCCATGGACTTTACAGTGTCCCAAAACTTTTGGAATTTGTTCTACAGGATGCAAATTTATGTTTGAAAAAGACAAACATACGACCGACTGCTACACCATCTTGGATAAACAAGATGCCGTAGCAGTCTACTACATGATACTCACATTTTCCCTGTAACAAACATCATGAGGTTGCTACAACCTGGCCTATGAATGGAAGTTTGCAACATAGGCGCACACAGGTCAAGATCATTTTGAGGTGACACATGGCGAGAGAGAGAGCTCTTGCTTCTCCTTCCTTTTATAAGTAATTCATTTGTTCAAAACTGTTCAACTATTGTCTTTCTTTCTCTGAGTCAACTTCTCAACACATTTTATGCACTGCAGTGCTAGCTAGCTGTAGCTTAAGCTTTCAGTACTAGATTAGATCACTGATCCTTTGATTGGGTGGATAACATGTCAGTTCATGCTGCAAGAGCACTGACAGGTTGGAGGACATCCTCTGGAAGTTGTCATAATTACTGTGTAAGTCTATGAAAAGGGATGATAACACACTGTTTTGTATTGAAGTCAACACCATGGTGCGACCCTACAGAGTGCTGTTGAGACTACTGAGTGCTGTAGACCTCCATTGTTTTAATCAATTATTTAATGACGTGAATATATTTAGTATAGTTTTAACTAAAAATAATAACTTTTTAAATGATTCACTATTTTTATTTTTATAAAAATTCACTGAGGAGGATGGTCATTTTCTTCCTCTGAGGAGGAGTCTCCACTGGTAGGACCATTTTGCCGGACCCACAAGGAAAAATGCTATTTTAGGGTTAGGGTTACAATTAGGGTTATAATAAGGTTAGTGGCTACGGTTAGGGTTAGGGTTAAGAGTTAGGATTTGATATAGTTTTATGGCTTTGGGGTTAGGGTTAGACTTAAGTTTAAGGTTAGGGTTAGGGGTTAGGGGTGTTTCCATTGATAAAAGTATTGTGCTCTGTAGAATGTGACAGTGCCTTTGTTACAGTAGAGCTCATTACATTCCTTGTAGTTTACATTTGTTTATGTAACCAGGAAATGGATTTTGTGTCCAGCTGAATAGAACACGGCAAACTCGAATGGCAAGGTCGCAGCGGGATAAACACACATGGGGGGCTCTGTAATCTCCCGACTCTCTCACGCGAACACGCTAACGCGTTAACACGTACACATTTACAAACACACCCCTCACAACAGAACCAGACTCCCACTCTTCAGTTAATTTCTAAAGACAGGAATACACTTAAGAAATACTTGGCTATTAGGAGTATAAGTAACACTTTCTTTAAAGCATTGCAATTTATTATAAGAATGTACTGTATGAGACTTTATAATGTCTTATAATATGTTGCGTCTCTTTATGTATCAACATTTCAAGTGATTCAAAAGGAAGCCTTTTTTGTGTTTTTTTTTTAGTGTGGGGGAAATAGCATTATGCAAAATGCAAAAGTAAATGTGTCATAAATTATAACGTCTAACGTCTATGCTCTCTTCACTATGCCATAGAATACTGTGATATATTGTTGTGCTTGAATGTGTGCCTGGCTCTGTTGATTGGCCTACTTACACGTTTCTATGTCAGTCACACATCAAGGTTTACAGAGGTAAGAGGAGCTGCCATAGTGTTATTGTTATAGAAGAGTATATCTCGCGTGGCGGCTCTGCCCTGACAACTTTCTGTTGCACCGTCTTCTCACGAACACTTACAGAGAGGGAGGGGAAAACGTGCCCAAGGAAAAGCTGAGCAGGACGTGCAGAGAGGGATCTCTCATGCTCTGAAATAGGACATGGAATGTATAACGCTATCATTTTCTATTGTCCTTTTCTAAGACCTCATCAAACTCTAATCTGACATCTTCATCAACATGATACTTTCTTCAGGCTGCCATGGACAGTTTGAGCAAGTCAGACAGTTTTCCTGAATGGAGAACTCGCACAACCTCTACAGTTATTTGTTCAGTCCCACAGAAATATGTTCTGAATGCATTTATTACAGCTCCAAAGGAAGCTGCTATGTATTTGGTGTCCTACCATAGTCTATTCGGGATTTCATTTGTTATACTGTATGTATGTAGTGAAATATTTAACTCTTAAGATACCGGTGTGTATACTGTATTTCTGTATTGTATTGGGAACTGAGCTTGAACAGAGCATGAGTTTAAATTTGGGCTGGCGTCAAGAGAGATTTAATTGCCCCTGACAGCATATTGCATAAAAGTATAACAAGTCTAAATGTATTCCTAATTGCAGTTTAGATTGTGATAAACATGTCAATGCAACAATTGTCCCTGAATGTTGACTTCTTCTCCATGTCTGGGGCCTTTGTCACAGCTAAATGGCTGTATGCTAATTATATAAACCAAATGAAAACAGCAACAGTTCTTGTTAAACCTAGGATGGGATAGTACATAGTGCATCCCTCATGCGGGTAGCTGTGCTGTGGGCCAATGTAAACAAGCAGCACACAAGTGTCGATTTCAGAGCTTTTTTTGGTCCTATGCCAATGCATGGTATTTTCCTTAACTAGACCATTAAAACCATGTCATTACTACCTTAGAGATCATGCCATAGAGCAAGACAAAGTATACACATATCTGGGAGTTTGGGTTGATGAGAAGTTGGGCATGCTGGAAGTCAAACAGGGACGTGGTCATTTTTAGATACCATTGGTACTGATATGTTGACTATGTTGTACTAGCTAGTGAATATGCTAGCATTAGTTAGCTAGCTAAACATTTGGCTATAGGCTGACACTGGCAGTATGGGATTATGGAGAGTGATTTAAATTGTTTCTTTGTCATCTTGCTATATACTTACCTAGTTGTGGCCATCTGACTAGTATCAACAAGGGCTTTCTACAAAATAGCAACATTAGTGCAGCTAGCTAGCTAACATTGAAATCTAGACCATAAAGCAACACACATGGACATGCATTGCCAAACAACGCTACTGCCACCTTCTGGCTTGGATTATTTTCACAAGGCTGAGTAGCTGACGACTTCAAGGTCTTTGCTGTGTGAAAACTAAAGTGACTGACTGCCGACACTCTCTTTAGCGGTGCTAAGTACTGTCAGCGGGAAAACGTTTGACAATTCTACCAGTGTGTCTGAGCTTTAACTTGGTTAAACAATGGTTAAATCAAATGAAACGCAAAGTTGTGGCTTAATCTTAATGATGACAAAATGTAAGCAGTGCTTTCACCTTCAAACATGTTTCAAGTGGTGTGACTGGTTCAGCAAGTACCGCACAGGAACAGCATTAAGACTTTACATTAAATTGCTCATATGCCTGTGTAATAACCCTGTCATTACTTCAGTAACAACATTTCTGTTTCATAATAATAATTTGTTTAGTAATTGCTTTGTAATTGTAGTGGCATAGAGATTAGCCGTTTTTTGAGATGGGCATTTGTGTATCCTACCTGTCCCTTGTCTTCCTATTCTGAAGGTCTGACTAATATGTCACTTCAACATTCATGCCTGTTAGCTGTTTTATAACTTCTGTGTGGCGACCTGCTTTACAAATACATGGCACAATAGTGTTATAACAGCAATAACATCTAAACCAAACCTCTGACTGATGGAGGAAATTGTTTAGAGCCTATTAAGAGTCAGTGAATCCTCTTCCTTCCCTGTGATGTGCGTACATGGAAATGTGTGGGCATAACTGTGCAGCAGTACAAACAGTGGCTGGTTACCACAACACAAGACAGAAACACCTGACTGTAAGGAGGCGATGCAGAATATTCCATGATTAACTTCCGATACTTTTCCTTTCAAGCTGAGCTTTTTGTGTGCTAAACTTTATTGACTCTCCCATGTCACATTGTGTTTGGATCACAGCTGACCGTAAATGCTGTCAAAGGCATTGTTCTCAAACGTAGTTTGTGCTGTTATATTGAGAGTTTTATCATCTGTAACTGAGATCCTCCTCCCAACGGTGTTGGAAGTCTGACTAAGGCATTCATTAATTACCGGCTTGCTGATAGTGGCATTGACAGCTTTCTCATTGTGGTGTGTGAGCTCTGACCATTCCTTCCTTGCTTTCGGAGGAGTGTGCTGAATTTAACACTTTCGAACAGGACTTGGTGACAGACCACTGTTTTAATTTGATAGTTCGTTGCTAATTGATGTCAATATCCTAAATTCATCTGCGATTTTCCACCCCATGTTACTGTTATGTTTATGACTGTGAGAGAGTTTCATCACATTTTAGTACCAATGACCAGAGGCCAGCAACAACAAAATACAGTATAGGGTTCACTTTTATAGGACAGGCATGGGATGTTACCTCTGCTCTACAGGTCCACACACATTTGAATAAAACTTTTGATTTGAAAAGCATGTAACTCCATTTTCACTAAAATCGCTACATGACTTAACGGTTTGTTTGTGTGAATCTCTACATCTTGTGACTGCAACTCTGAGAGTGATGTCATTCATCGTCATGGACAGAAACAATAACAGGTTCTGTTTGAATCAAATCAAATCAAATGTATTTATATAGCCCTTCTTACATCAGCTGATATCTCTAAGTGCTGTACAGAAAACCCAGCCTAAAACCCCAAACAGCAAGCAATGCAGGTGTTGAAGCACGTTGGCTAGGAAAAACTCCCTAGAAAGGCCAAAACCTAGGAAGAAACCTAGAGAGGAACCAGTTTATGAGGGGTGGCCAGTCCTCTTCTGGCTGTGCCGGGTGGAGATTATAACAGTTTACCTGTGTTTTGTTTTGTTAGACATGTTTAATGTAGGGATGTAAGTTGTTGATAGTTTTGTAAATATTTACAGGAGCGTATGCATACTGGGTGCACTCACTGCTCTGTGTCCCACCCTGGGAAAAATACTACACAGTAAAAATAGAAAGACTCAAAACATAATGATTTGTGTAATAAAACTATGAAAAGTAGTGCACCTAACCTGAGATCTGGTGTTTGAATGTAAACCCCAATGTATAACAATGTAAACCCCAATCAATAAAAGTACACTGAAACATCCAAAGTGGTTAATCAATCGGAGTATTAGTGTTTTTAGGAAAGTGTTGTCAAAACACTTTTTGTGGGTTCAGTGCAAGTAAAAGGCAGCATTACAAAACACCTACAAATATTTTTTTGCAGACTGTATCTCTCATATAATCAAATGATTACGGAATGCAAATTATTTATAGCCTATATATTGATTGATTGATTGCATCCTTCATTTTTTGAAGGCCTTATTTAGACAGATTAGAAAAGGGAGGAGACAGAAAAGGAGCGAAAGTGGGAAAGGCAGAAGCGGGAATTGAACCCCTGACTTCTGGGGCAGTAAGATTGTACATTTCATTGGAATTTCTTTAGAATTTTACACAGTCAACACGCACAAAAAATATTCTGGGGTGAATTGAAATTCACTCAAAAAAACAACCAACTAAAACTTAATACAAATTGAATGCAAGTTGTCAAGTTGTTAATTATATTTTTATGTAATTTTTCTCATGAGGATATCCAAAGATAGAGAACATTTGAGTGATTTAACTCATTGGTACTTTGGTTTTACTCTCCTTGCACTTCCTATCTTTCCACGTGTCTCAGTTTTTGGAGGATTGTGGGTAATTCAACATGGTTAGATTTGATTCTTATTTTACACAATGTCGTATGCATTTTTGAAAAAAGGTAAGTATTATTCTACATTAGTATCAAGCAGCCTTTTGTGCTTAGACAAATTGGCATTCAATGATGAGACCAACCTTTCCCCCATTTACATCCACCACTAGTAGTTGGAAACATGGTGTCCTAGTTACTCTTGGTGCATTGAGTGCTGTGCTCAACAATGCCTACAAAAGAAATCTGTTCAACTGGCAAATCATCAGATATGCGCAGAACAAAAAAAATATAAACTCAACATGTGAAGTGTTGGTCCCATGTTTTAAGCTGAAATAAAAAATACAATACATGTTAAATATGCACAAAAAAGCTTGTGCACAAATTTATTTTACATCCCTGTTAGTGAGCATTTGTCCTTTGCCAAGAAAATCCATCCACCTGACAGGTTATGCATATCAAGAAGTTGATTAAACAAAATGATCCTTACACAGGTGCACCTTGTGCTGGGGACAATAAAAGGCCACTTTAAAATGTGCAGTTTTTTTCACACAACACAATGCCACAGATGTCTCAAGTTTTGAGGGAGTGTGCAATTGGCATGCTGACTGCAGGAATGTCCACCAGAGCTGCTGCCAGAGAATTGAATGTTCCTTTCTCTACCATAAGCAGCCTCCAACATCGTTTTAGAGAATTTGCCAGTACGTCCAACCGGCCTCACAACTGCAGACCACGTGTATGACGTTGTGTGTGCGAGCAGTTTGCTGACGTCAACGTTTGCTGATGTCAACGCCCCATGGTGGCGTTGGGGTTATGGTATGGGCAGGTATAAGCTACGGACAATGAACACAATTGCATTTTATCAATGGCAAATGTGAATGCACAGAGATCCAATCATGAGATCCTGAGGCCCATTGTCGTGCCATTATTCCGCAGCCATCACTTCATGTTTCAGCATGATAACGCACAGCCCCAATGTCACAAGGACATGTACGCAATTCCTGGAAGCTAAAAATGTCCCAGTTCTTCCATGGCCTGCATATTCACCAGATACCCATTGTGCATGTTTGGGATGCTCTGGATCGGCGTGTACAACAGTGTGTTCCAGTTCCCGCCAATATTCAGCAACTTCAATGCCAATATTCAGCAAGCCATTGAAGAGGAGTGGGACAACCTTCCACAGGCCACAATAAACAGCCTGATCAACTTTATGCGAATGAGACGTAACACTGCATAAAGCAAATGGTGGTCACACCCGATACTGACTGGTTTTCTGATCAATGTCTCAACCGTTTTTTAAGGTACACTACATGGTCAGAAGTATGTGGACACCTGCTTGTCAAACATCTCGTTCCAAAATCATGTGCATCAATATGGAGTTGGTCCCCCTTCTGCTGCTATAACAGCCACTGTCTTGTTCTAAAATTCAAAGTGGCCATGTCCATTGCTTTCCTGCTCAGCCAGTCTGAGAGAGCCTGTTGAGAACTTACAAGGACTATTGTATTGTTGTTGAGCACGGGACAGTTGTATATTATTTAGCTGTTCTAGACTGTTCATAAACACTTAATTAGAGCTTTTTTTTAAATGTGTCATTCCTACTGCCAATTCTGATAAATAAATGTCACCAAGTTATTTGTATAGGTGCCGAATGGACTCTGCCCTGCTTGAGGGGGGTAGTGTTATGAGGGGAGACAGCGCCTACCTTGTTATATTTATGATTGATGGTGCTTTGTGCTTACATTGTTTGCTCGGTGGTTTGAGTGTCAGATTAACTTGAAGTATGGACTCGGCACGGCACATACACTACATGACCAACAGTATGTGTATACCTGCTCGTCAAACATCTCATTCCAAAATCAGGGGCATTAATATGGAGTTGGTACCCCCTTTGCTGCTTTAACAGCCTCCACCCTTATGGGTAGGCTTTCCACTAGATGTTGGAACATTGCTGCAGGGACTTGCTTCCATTCAGCCACAAGAGCATTACTGAGGTCGGGCACTGATGTTGGGCGATTAGGCCTGGTTCGCAGCCGGCGTTCCAATTCATCCCAAAGGTGTTTGATGGGGTTGAGGTTAGGGCTCTGTGCAAGCCAGTCAAGATCTTCCACACTGATCTCGACAAAACATTTCTGTATGGACCTTGCTTTGCGCATGGGGATTTGCGCATTATCATGCTGAAAAGGGAAAGGGCCTTCTTCAAACTGTTGCCACAAAGTTGGAAGCACAGAATCGTCTAGAATGTCATTGTATACTGTAGCGTTAAGATTTCCCTTCACTGGAACTAAGGGGCCTAGCGCGATCCATGAAAAACAGACCATTATTCCTACTCCACCAAACTTTACAGTTGGCACTAGGCATTTGGGCAGGTATCATTCTCCTGGCATTATTTATTTTTATTTTTTATTTAAAAAAGTAACACAATAAAATAACAATAACGAGGCCATATACAGGGGGTACTGGTACAGAGTCAATGTGCGGGGTTACAGGTTAGTCGAGGTAATATGTACATGTAGGTAGAGGTAAAGTGATTATGCATAGATAATAAACGGCGAGTAGCAGCAGTGTAAAAACAAAGGGTGGTCAATGCAAATAATCCAGGTGGCCATTTGATTAACTGTTCAGCAGTCTTATGGCTTGTGGGTAGAAGCTGTTACTGAGCCTTTTGGACCTAGACGTGGCGCTCCGGTACCTCTTGCTGTGCGGTAGCTGAGAGAACGGTCTATGACTTAGGTGTCTGGAGTTTTTTACAATTTTTTGGGGCCTTTCTGACACCGCCTAGTATATAGGTCCTGGATGGCAGGAAGCTTGGCCCCAATGATGTGCTGGGCTGTACGCACTACACTCTGTAGTGCCGCACGGTCAGATGCCGAGCAGTTGCCATACCAGGTCGGTGATGCAACCGGTCAGGATGCTCTCGATGGTGCAGCTGTAGAACGTTTTGAGGATCTGGGCACCCATAACAAATATTTTGAGTCTCTGGGGAGGGGAAAGGCATTGTCGTGCCCTCTTCACAACTGTCTTAGTGTTTTATTTTTATTTTTTTATTTCACCTTTATTTAACCAGGTCGGCCAGTTGAGAACAAGTTCTCATTTACAACTGCGACCTGGCCAAGATAAAGCAAAGCAGTGCGACAAAAACAACTGTTACGGCTTTCTAGGTGTGAAGGAGAGTCGGACCAAAATGCTGCGTGTAGATTGCGATCCATGTGTATTAAACTGAAGCAACACGTATCTAAATACAAACACTACAAAACAATAAACGTAACGAAAACCGAAACAGCCTAATACTGGTGCAAATAAACACAGAACAAGGACATCAGGGGCCTGTTGCACAAAACTAGGATAAGGGATTAAGCCAGGATATCTTGGTGATCCTGGCTCAATTGAACCGTAATCCGGTTGCACTAAAGATGGATAGGGGGCAGGAGGATATGTTATGGTATAAATTACCATGGAGATTTATTCTGTGGAGCTAGCCTGCTCCAGACCAGGCTAAATTCCAGGATCTATTTAATCTCATCCCTAATGTCAGTCAGCAGTCACCACAAATGGAAACCAATAGTTATTTCACTGCTCACTATACATTGTTATCACATATAACTAGACCCACTGTTATTATTTAAACGTTTGTGATCATTAATTTCAATGATTTTGGATAAAAAATGATTTTTAGATGATGTTGCTATCATTAGATAATTTACAGTTTCCCATAGACTATAAGGCTATATATAAAATGATAGAATATTAGGGCCACAGAGGGGAAAAAAACAAGTCATAATATTGTAACCAGTTGTTTTAAAGGAGGACAGTTGTTAAAATGACAGATGTGGGGCATTTCGTGAAATTGTACTTCAGTATGGTTTCATAAACAAAGACATGCTGATGTGCCAGAATATTAAGTATCACATTGTCATAAGTATCAAAACTGTAAAAACAATGTAGCTTTTCTGCAGAAAGAACCAGCCTCATAAATGTATGACTTTATCCTTTTTCTTCAGTGTGGCCCTAGTACTCTGTCATATAAACAAATACACATTCCATATGAATATAAAAACACAATGTGTAACATTATGTTCCTTTATTGAATAAGGACAAAACAAAGCAGGTAAACCATCAGCTCCTTTCGAAACTGAAGTCACAGTGACTCTACAAGATGGAAAGCACAGAATCCAAGCATATTATACAAAATGATACATACACATTCAAAGGTCTGTATATAACACACCCTGCATGTCTGCACACTAAAATAAATGCAGGACAAATCCATACACATCAACTGGACAAATGAATGGATGCAGTAGCCTCCCTGCAGCCTTGTATTACACACAGTATACCGCACAAACATCATAAGAGGCCAAATTCATCAAAAAACGAACCCAAAAAAAACCAAATTCCTCTGCCACCGCAGGACATATTTAACCAAAATTGAAAGCACACATACTAACTAAAATAATTCAACACATATTGGTCCCTCAGCAGCCGACCACTGTCGTCATCAGGGAAGATTGCCGGATTGTCCCAGTCCATGGCTGGTGGCACTCTGGGGGCCCTCTCCTTCCTCAGGCAGGCCACATTGTGGAGGACAGCACAAGCCACAGTAATATCACATGCCCTAACAGGGCTGACCCTTAATTTGTGAAGGCAGTGAAAGCGTGCCTTCAGGAGGCCAAAGGTCATTTCAACTCTGGCCCTGGTCCTGGCATGGGCATGGTTGTAGGCCTGCTGTGCTTCCTGGGGGTCTGTGAAAGGTGTCAGGAGAAAAGGCTGGCAGCCATACCCCTGTCTCCCAGCAACACACCAGAGAATTCACCTGTCAACACAAAATCTCATCATTACTACCTCATAAACACAGTGATATTCTTGACACAGCCATGATGGTTATAAATAGGGGTTGTGTGGCTTACCTTGTGATAGATTTCAGAGGCCCGAAAGATTCTGGAGTCATGGACTGAGCCAGGCCATTTTGCCACAACATTGCTGATCACACAGTCAGCATTGCAGACCATCTGAAATCATAAGATGAGGAATATTACACCAATCAATGCACATCACTGGCAATGCAGAGTGTTCGTCAATGGACAATATCAAAAAGTTATGTTCACCTGAACATTAATGCTGTGAAAGGATTTCCTATTCACAAAATCGGCCTCATGGGCACCTGAGGGGCTTTTATCCTTATGTGTGTGCAGTCCACTGCACAAATGACATTGGGGAAACCTGTCACACAAAGTAATGAGTATCCTACTATGTGTTAACAGTTGTCCTGTAATTTGTAGATCCTCTTACCTGCAATCCTATAGAACTCCTCTTTGATGTCACAGAGTCTTCTGTGGCCAGGGAAGGAGATGAAGACATCTGCTAATGCTTTGATAGTCAGACACACACTCCTTATTGTGCGGCAAATTGTGGCCTTGTTCAGCTGTTCTGCATCCCCACTGAGTACAGGAAGGCTCCACTAGCAAAAAGCGCAAGGCCACACAAACCATTTGCTCCACACTCAGTGCATGGCTCCGTGCAGTGCGGTGCTTAATCCTGGGACCCAGTAGTCTGCATAGATACCTGATGCCATCTGCAGAAAACCTGTATCTTTCATATAGATGGTCATCAGGGAAGGCCAGTGGGTCCAACCGGTCCCTGAAGACCCTTTCTCGCCTGAAGGCTCTCCTCAGCACAAGTGCTTCTTCATCCACCACATCTCGCACGAATGGGCCTGCCATTGTCAGAGCAGAAAGGAACACACAATTTTGGGCCTTCATATAGGCTAGTGGCCACACCTGGTGCTGGGGGGGTGGGCAAAAGAGGGCGATGCCTTATAACGATGACTTGGTTGTACTGATTGCTGGGAAAATAAAAAAACCTTAGAAAGATGCCACCGTCCTGTGTGCTCACAATAAGAGCTGATATGTCATGGCTCACTTGACTTTACGAGAATATACCTAATTTTTATTTTGAGCTGTGTCATCTTCTTGGAGCTGGGGGAGGAAAGAAAAATAATGATTAATACATTTGTGTTACAGTTAGCATACAGTGTACATTGAAGGCATATCTCACCTCCCTCTCAAGTTTTTTTATTTCAAGGTCCAGTTTCCTAATTGTCCTCTTTTTTATTTCGGACTCCAGTGCAAGATTTTCCATCTTTTTCTTCTTGTACTGAATGTCTATGTCTGCCAGTTCTATTTGGCGCCGGAGGTGGTTGCCATACAACTTTCTGATAGCTTGTGAGCTCTGTGAACACAATACAATTAGCGCAGCTGGAATTTGGCAGGATGTGGTGTCCTTTTATTAATACGCACTATGTTGCCAGGCTGGTTTTCCCACTGTATAGCATCTCGGTCCTGTAAAATAAATTAGATTTTTTGATTTTGATGAGGACTCCTCACCATTGTAGAGTAAATAGTACTTTCACAGTCTTAACATGATACCTCATGCCTTCTGGAATCCAGAGATGGTCTCCTCCTCATCATCGTCTCCATCATGTGCTGTTGCTGCTGCACTGGGGCCTTCACCCTATCACATTTAATCGGATTCATATTGAAGCTAGTAGACAAGACATGCCAGGCCTACAGTATGCCTTTGATGGAGTACTCACTGGATCAGCATCGTCTGGTGCTTGTGCTGGTGGCTCTAACAGGAACACAGTGCTGCCAGACACTGCAAGGCAATAGGTAAACCAAAGTCAGACAGTCCAAATTGATTCAATATGAATGTGGTTGTATCCCATGTAGAGATGGAAGGACATACCTTGAATGAAGCGGGTGGCATCTTGGGAGGAACCTATGCTCGTCTCTTTCCCCCAGGGATCCCCTCTAAGACGGGCCTGCCTTTATTTAGCTCCAAGGCCATGTCCTCTGCTGGGGTAAGGTCAGCCTTTGGTGACCCACCACCTGTGCCTTGTCTGTGGGTATTCTTTTTCACTGCTAAAACAGTACAGACAATGTGTGAGCAGGCACCTTCTGGGTACAATATATGCTTGTGCTTTGTTAAATATTAGTCAGGGACCATACCATTCTGCAGAATGTTCTTGTATTTGATTTTGACCTGCTGCCATGTCCGTTTTGGCCCGTTCATGTTTAATCTACACACACACACACACACACACACACACACACACACACACACACACACACATACATTTAATGGAGTCACACTGCAAAAAATTACTTGGTATTTTTGTCTTGTTTTCAGTAAAAATATCAAAATTTATCATAGCTTTATACAGTGTGATGGAGTTACTTTACACAATTTCACTCATATCTGCAGTGCATTTCAATTAAAAATTTAACCGTTTCATAATTACAGTACAACTGCATTTTTGGAGATGTGAATTAAATATTTGAATTGTAATTGTGATGTTTCAGCGGAGCGGTGAGTGTGTAATTG